>NC_057419.1:35634602-35850820 GCF_019320065.1 Cervus canadensis
CACTCATTTATGATTAAAACTCTCCAAAAAGCAGGAATAGAAGGAACATACCTCAACATAATAAAAGCTATATATGACAAACCCACAGCAAGCATCACCCTCAATGGTGAAAAATTGAAAGCATTTCCCCCTGAAATCAGGAACAAGACAAGGGTGCCCACTCTCACCACTACTGTTCAACATAGTGTTGGAAGTTTTGGCCACAGCAATCAGAGCAGAAAAAGAAGTAAAAGGAATCCAGATAGGAAAAGAAGAAGTGAAACTCTCACTGTTTGCAGATGACATGATCCTCTATATAGAAAACCCTAAAGACTCTACCAGAAAATTACTAGAACTAATCCTCTTTGGTTTTGTTTGGTGGGTTTCTATCATGTTCCTTTACCTGCTGAATATTTCTCTGCCTTTTCATCTTGTTTAGATTGCTGTGTTTGGGGTGGCCTTTCTGTATGCTGGAAATTTGTGGTTCCTCTTTATCATGGAAGTTCCTCCTTGTGGGTGGGTTTGGATGAGTGGCTTGTCAAGGTTTTCTGGTAGGGAAGCTTGCACCGGTGTTCTGGTGGGTGGAGCTTGATCTCTTCTCTCAGGAGTGCAATGAAGGGTCCAGTAGTGAGTTTTGAGATGGGTTCAATAAAGGACAGAAATGGTATGGACTTAACAGAAGCACAAGATATTAAGAAGAGGTGGCAAGAATACACAGAAGAACTGTACAAAAAAGATCTTCACAACCCAGATAATCATGATGGTGTGATCACTCACCTAGAGCCAGACATCCTGGAATGTGAAGTCAAGTGGGCCTTAGGAAGCATCACTACGAACAAAGCTAGTGGAGGTGATGGAATTCCAATTGAACTATTTCAAATCCTAAAAGATGATGCTGTGAAAGTGCTGCACTTGATATGCCAGCAAATTAGGAAAACTCAGCATTGGCCACAGGATTGGAAAAGGTCAGTTTTCATTCCAATCCCAAAGAAAGGCAATGCCAAAGAATGCTCAAAATACCGCATAATTGCTCTCATCTTACACGCTAGTAAAGTAATGCTCAAAATTCTGCAAGCCAGGCTTCAGCAATATGTGAACTGAGAACTTCCGGATGTTTAAGCTGTTTTTAGGAAAGGCAGAGGAACCAGAGATCAAATTGCCAACATTCGCTGGATCATTGAAAAAGCAAAAGAGTTCCAGAAAAACATCTATTTCTGCTTTATTGACCATACCAAAGGCTTTGACTGTGTGGATCACAATAAACTGTGGAAAATTCTGAAAGAGATGGGAATACCAGACCACCTGACCTGCCTTTTGAGAAACCTGTATGCAGGTCAGAAAGCAACAGTTAGAACTGGATTTGGAACAACAGACTGGTTCCACATTGGGAAAGGAGTACATCAAGGCTGTATATTGTCACCCTGCTTATTTAAATTATATGCAGAGTACATCATGAGAAACGCTGGGCTGGAGGAAGCACCACCTGAAATCAAGATTGCTGGGAGAAATATCAATAACCTCAGATATGCAGATGACACCACCCTTATGGTAGAAAGTGAAGAACTAAAAAGCCTCTTGATGAAAGTGAAAGAGGAGAGTGAAAAAGTTGGCTTAAAGCTCAACATTCAGAAAACTAAGATCATGGCATCTGGTTCCATCATTTCATGGGAAATAGATGGGGAAACAGTGTCGGACTTTATTTTTTTGGGCACCATCACTGTAGATGGTGATTGCAGCCATGCAATTAAAAGATGCTTACTCCTTGGAAGGAAAGTTATGACCTACCTAGATAGCATATTAAAGAGCAGAGACATTACTTTGCCAACAGAGGTCCATCTAGTCAAGGCTGTGGTTTTTCCAGTGGTCATATATGGATGTGAGAGTTGGACTGTGAAGAAAGATGAGTGCTGAAGAATTGATGCTTTTGAACTGTGGTGTTGGAGAAGACTCTTGAGAGTTCCTTGGACTGCAAGGAGATCCAGTCAGTCCATCCTAAAGGAGATCAGTCCTGGGTGTTCATTGGAAGGAGTGATGCTGAAGCTGAAACTCCAATACTTTGGCCACCTCATGCGAAGAGTTGACTCATTGGAAAAGACCCTGATGCTGGGAGGGATTGGGGGCAGGAGGAGAACGGGACAACAGAGGATAAGATGGCTGGATGGCATCACCGACTCGATGGACATGAGTTTGAGGAAACTCTGGGAGTTGATGATAGACAGGGAGGCCTTGCGTGCTGCGATTCAGGGGGTCGCAAAGCGTTGGACACGACTGAGCGACTGAACTGAACTGAACTGATGGGATTGGTGTGACTTTTCACAGCCTGTATTTTTCTTCCCAGGGTTATGTTCCTGCTTTGTTGGAGAATTAGCTTGGTATGTCTTGCTCTTAAACTTGTTGGCTCTTGGGAGGAGCTTGCTTTCAGTGTAGGTATGGAGGCTTTTGGATAAGCTTTTGTCGATTAATGGTCCCTTGTTCAATTGTGCTGAGGGGAGGGATGAACATTGCAAACAAAATATCACTGGCGTGTTTGGGGAGTACTCACAGTGTCTCGGCCACACTGGGTTTGCCCCCGCTCACGGTGTGTGTGCTTTCTCAATCTACACTGTTCAGGCTCTTCCCGACCAAGGGATTGAACCCGGGTCTCCTGCATTGCTGGCAGACGCTTTACCATCTGAGCCACCAGGGAAGTCCATTTTAGTGCCCCACCCAGGGATCAAACCCAGGTCCTTGCCATTGAAACCGCAGAGTCCTAACCACTGGACTTCCAGTTCTTGTTGTTACTCCATCATTCAGTCATGTCTGACTCTTTGCAACCCCATGGATTGCAGCATGCCAGGCTTCCCTGTCCTTGACCATCTCTTGGAGCTTGCTCAAACTCAGGTCCATTGAGTTGGTGATGCCATCCAACCATCTTGTCTTCTGTGGTCCCCTTCTCCTCCTGCCTTCAATCTTTCCCAGCATCAGGGTCTTTTCTAATGAGCTGGCTCTTCGCATCAGGTGGCCAAAGTATTGGAACTTCAGCTTCAGCATCAGGCCTTCCAGTGAATATTCAGTGTTGATTTCCTTCAGGATTGACCAGTTTGATCTCCTTGCTGTCCCAGGGACTCTCAAGAGTCTTCTCCAACACCACAGTTCAAAAGCATCAATTCTTCAGCACTCAGCCTTTTTTATGGTCCAACTCTCACATCCATACATGACTACTGGAAAAACCATAGCTTTGACTATATGGACCTTTGTCGGCAAATTGATGTCTCTGCTTTTTAATACCCTGTCTAGGTTTGTCTTTGCTTTTCTTCCAAGGAGCAAGTGTCTTTTAATTTCATGGCTGCAGTCACCATTCACAGTGATTTTGGAGCCCAAGAAGATAAAGCCTGTTAGTGTTTCCACTGTTTCCCCGTCTTTTTGCCATGATGTGATAGGATTGGATCTTAGTTTTTTTAATGTTGAGTTTTAAGCCAGCTTTTTCACTATCCTCTTTAACCTTCATGAAGAGGCTCTTCAGTTCCTCTTTACTTTCTGCCATAAGGGTGGTGTCATCTGTGTATCTGTGATTATTGGTATTTCTCCCAGCAATCTTGATTCCAGCTTGTGCTTCATCCAGCCCAGGATTTTGCATGATGTACTCTGCATATAAGTTAAATAAGCAGGGTGACAGTACCTTGAGGTACTTCTTTCCCATTTGGAACTAGTCTGTTATTCCATTACAGTTCTAACTGTTGCCTCCTGACCTGCATACAGATTTCTCAGGAGGCAGGTAAGGTGGTCTGGTATTCCCATCTCTTTAAGAATTTTACATAGTTTGTTGTGATCCACATGGTCAAAGGCTTTGGTGTAGTCAATAAAGCAGAAGTAGATGTTTTTCTGGAACTCCGTTGCTTTTTCTATGATCTGGTGGATGTTGGCAATTTGATCTCTGGTTCCTCTGCCTTTTCTAAATCCAGCTTGAATATCTGGAAGTTCTCAGCTCATGTAATGTTGAAGCCTGGTTGGAGAATTTTGAGCATTACTTTGCTAGTGTGTGAGATGAGTGCGGTTGTGTGGCAGTTTAAACATTCTTTGGCATTGCCTTTCTTTGGGATTGGAATGAAAACTGACCTTTTCCAGTCCTGTGGCCACTGCTGAGTTTTCCAAATTTGCTGGCATATTGAGTGCAGCACTTTCACAGCATCATCTTTTAGGATTTGAAATAGTTCAACTGGACTTCCATCACCTCCACTAGCTTTGTTTGTCGTGATGCTTCTTTTACACAGTGGTCTTTAAATTAATGTTCTAATAAGAGGTTTTCTTTTTTTTTTAAGCTATCTTCACTCACTTATTCTTTTTGATTAGCTTTTTATTCAACTTATATGCATTAAATGCCTCATGTACCATGGATATAGTTCATAATTTATATCTGAAGTAGGTTGTAGGCTTTCTCCAAGAGATCAGTAAGCTAGAGGAAGTATAATAAAGTACATGATACATAGGAAGGAAGGTTACCTAACAGTATAGAAGATATGAAGCCAAGATAAGAAGGGGGAGGAGGACTTTGCAATATTGAACTTCAGGGGAATTTTATCACCAAATTTGTATCCTAAGGCAGAATCCATATTTGGGGCCAAATAACCAAGCTAACATTGGTAGCTTGTGTTCTCTAAACGACTTTTGGTATTGTTACAGTGGACTTACTACGATATACATTGTGACCTCGGGGCTTAAATTCCAACTATTAGAAGTTGCAAGGGACCTACTTTTGTCCATTAGATGTTCTTGCTAAAATTATTATATATCTGGGTCAGGAATCATGTCAGTCAAAAACACAGCCTTTTTCACGATATCTCTAGATGAATTTTGTCCTTTTTTACTTCATGTTGTTGATCATCATCCATTTTTTTCTGTCGGAATCATGATTCCCTGGCAGCCTGGCATCATTTCCAGTTTATTTCACTTTGTAGAAGCTTAGAAAACTGTTGAAGTAATGTTAAGTGTCTAGCTTAAGTTCTGCTTGAGGGGTTCCTTTCAACCAGAATGTTCCCTCTGATGTTAGACTGAATCTAGTGATCCAAGCCCAAGGGGTCAGTATATCTTGCAGTAATTTTAGTGACTCATCTATAATTGATAATTAGATACTTTTGGCTCTGTTATTTTCTAATTAAGAGATTACATGATTTGTCTGTCAGTACCCGGGATTGAACAGTTGGCATATGATACAAGCTTTACAACTTGGGTCTGAAATTACATTGTACTTTAGGGTATAGACTTACCCACTTTCAACATCTTTAAAACCAATGAACTTCTACCAGAGTCATGGAGCTCAAAGATATATTGTAGAATATGTAAGCATCTGTTAAGAATTAACACCTGAGACTCAGATTATTTTAGAATACCGTAAGGTGGCCTGCCATCTTGCATATTTCCCTATAACCCCTGATTAATTGGCAGCCTAGTGGCCATTTGGTTGTTGCTGCTGCTAGGTAAGCTCTTTGCTGATATATACAATGGTTTGTGTCTTTGTAAACCAAGTATCTTTGTCCTTTCAGAATGGTGTGATTCCATCTCTTTAAACTGCCTGTTATTTAGTAGGTGCTCATTAAATGTTGAGTAAACATTGGTGTAAATATAATACCAATATGGATACAGTATCATATGTGTCATCCCCTACATGCAAACAGTGTGTTACACATTCATTTATATTTTTATGTATCTTATACACTTGTTGAGGGGTACTTGCACTAGTAATTCTGTAAGATAATTTATGAGTAAAGACAGTATGCACATTTATTATTTTTTAATATTTAAAACATGAATTTATTCCTTTTTGGCTGTGCTGGGTTTTTGTTGCTGCAACTGGGCTTTTTGTAGTTGTGGCCTGTGGGCTTCTTTGCCCTGTGGCATGTGGGATCTTCCTGGACCAAGAACTGAACCTGTGTCCCCTGCATTGACAAGCAGTTTGTTAACCAGTGGACCAGCAGGGAAGTACTAGTATGCACATCTAATAAATCTGATTCATTAGGTTACTAGATTGCCCTTTGAAAATATTTCAGTTTTATTGTCACTCACAGATAATAGTTTTTTTTTAATGATACATGCAAATAGTAAATAATTCAATTTGTACTAAAGTGGATATAGTTAAAAGTTGCTTTTCCACCCCTTGTTTACTAGTCCTCAATCTTTCTTGTTCCCAGATACAAGTACTGTTGCTAATCTCATGTGTAACTTTTCAAAGAATCTCTGCATAGATAGCCTTGTCAGAAAGTCTGCATATTATAGAAACACCAGTCTGATAAAAACAAAAATAGATCTGTGGACCAGTCTCTGATGGTGATATGTAATTGATCCTTGAACAACAGACGTTTAAACTGCCAGGGCACACTTATACAAGAATATTTAGTTTTTCAGTAAATATGTCCTATACTATATGATCCCCAGTTGGTTAAATCCGCAAATGCAGAACCCCATGTATGGAGGGCTGACTGTAAATGTGTGTATGGATATTTGACTGCATGGCAGGGGGGAGTGTTAGTGCCCCTAACCCCACCAGAGTTCAAGGATCAACTGTATAACAACTGTGTAAGCAAATAACCTAAATATGAACTTGATGAGAAGAATGCAGGAACAAATTCATGACTAGTACACACAAGCAAGTAGTGTTCATGTCAGCCATCAAAGATGATTCAATTTCAGGAACTCTCTGGATATAGCACATGATTAGATCAAAGGGAAGAAAACAATCAAATGAGCAACTCTGCAAGTTGAACTTCTTTTTAATATTTTTATAATTTAATCAAAATCATTGCTCCATTTGAATCTTATTTTGATGTCAACAGTCATATGATGACTTCACATTCAATTTTAAAGGGTTAGCCAGTTGCCCAATACTATTTATTGGAAATTCATCAATACTAAATTTCATAATTTATTTGGGTCTGCTTCTGGACTCACTGATATGTGAGTCCATTAACTGTCTTTTCTGTGGCAGTATGGAGTTATTTTGGTTGTGTAAATATTATGTTAGTATTTTCTGTGCTAACTTGCTGCCTATTCATGTTTAGATTCATTTATGTGACACCATTCCATATACTCTAAATTTCTTGGTTCTATATAATACTTTGGCCACCTGATACAAAGAGGCCACTCATTGGAAAAGACACTGATGCTGGGAAAGATTGAGGGCAGGAGGAGAAGGGGGTGACAGAGGATGAATTGGTTGGATGGCATCACTGACTGAATGGACATGAGTTTGAGCAAACTCCAGGAGATAGTGAAGGACAGGGAAGCCTGGCATGCTGCAGTCCATGAGGTTGCCAAGAGTCAGACACAAGTTAGTGACTGAACAACAACAGTATAGTAATATTTGTGTCAATGACTATTTATTTAGAGTTGTCTCCATCTGAGTTTTTTCATTATTCTATTTTGTGTCAGTTCTACCCAGTTTTTGTTTTTCCCAGCTGCTATTATATTTTTTTTTCCTGTCAGGTGTACCATAAAAATGTCATATGATATATATACATATATGGACTTTATAATAGGAAAATTTACATGTTAAAATTAATATGCAAGGTGATTTTAATCAGAGTATGCATAACATAATAGAAGAGCTAGAGCAGAAACAGTACTATAATGTTTCATGATCTATGCTTTCTTGCATGCCTATTGCTGCAAATTGCTTGTGTTCTTGGTTGAGATAGTTTTATCAAAGTAATATTCATGAGATGTTTCATGGCTATCATATTCATAGTCCTCTGTCTTGACATGTGTTTTTGCATACCTGAAACCAAGACCCCTTGTCATACACAAGTCATTCAATTCCATGTTCTAAAAATTATCAAATTGGCATTTAACATGTGACTCTGGGCTGTACATCAGAATACTTGGCTCTTAGTTTGAAATTAAAATTCATGCCTAGTATAATTTAACAGTTTAAAGCATTTTGTTCCTTTCACAAATAATGATGCAATGAAAACATGATCCACATTTCCTTCTGTGAGTGTTTCTATATGGTTTTCCTTTGTTGGTATCTTTGCAAAAGTAGGTAAAAATGTGAACAATTTTTATTAAAGGTCATCTTCATTGCCCATCCAGAAACGTTTTAGTGTATATACTACAGTGTTCTTATTTAACCATTTTATAGTTGCTTAAGTAATTTTCTTCAAAATATACAAAATTGTGGATTATTTAACCTATATTTTAGCACAATATCACAAAACAGTTATCCCCAAGTTTTCCTTGCAAATCAGGGGTCTCAATATTGTAAACTTGATTCAGTCTCCTTTATTGAATTTGTAATAAGTCTGATTTTTAGCACATGGAAAAATCGAAGTGTGTGGTAACCTATTTATAGAGTAAAGTTTAAGGGAAGGTGGATATCATCATTCTAGTCAATGTTTTTAAAATAAACTTTTTGTTTTTAGAACTGTTTTCAATTTGCATAAAAGTTGTAAAGAGTTCTCATATATCCCCTACTCAGGTTCCCCTATATCAATTACTATGGTACATTTGTCATACTCCCTCTCCCCCTAGTGCCTGGTAACTTCTAATCTACTTTCAGTCTGTGCGAATTTGCCTATTCTGGGTACCTCATATAATTGGAGCAATATAATATTTGTCCTTTTGTGTGTGACTTATTTTACTTACCACGTCTTCAAGGTTTATCAGTGTTGCATGCGCCAGAACTCTAATGCTTTTTTTTTATGGCAAAATGATATTTCATTGTGTGTGTATGTAATACATATGTCACACTTTATTTATGCATTCAGTTTGTTTATATGACACATTTTGTTTTTATATATCATATATTAGTACATATTTGTTTATATACACACTTTGTTTATAAACCACATTTTGCTTACTATCTAATGGATAGTCCTATTCTACAACATACATGTAATGTGTTTGGTTTTCACATTTTATTAAGCTCATCAAATTGCTCATAGTAAACTTTAATAGAGAATTATTTAACTCTTGCAATAAAAATCTTGAAATTGGCCCTGCAGTACTAAGATAAAACTTTGGGTCTGCTGGAATTATGAGGCATCCATATTGATATTAGCACAGGCTCTCCAAAAATTAACAAAAATGTTTTCTTCTTTTAGTTGAGATACCTTTGGCATCAGTGTCTATTTTTTTTTTTGATTAAAATTACACAATACCACTAATTGGGTAAATAGTTTTATGTGATTTTAAATATATTTTTCTTTTAGCAGTAATTTTTAATAGAGATCAGTATGTGTTGTGTAGAATTGTCCATTTCCTGAATATTTGCCCTTTACATTTCTCTCTTCCTTCTTATTTTCATATTTTTTGAGGACCTTTAGTCAATTTCTTTATAAGTTCAAGTCTATATCTATTACTCAAAGGATCATTTCCCCCCGTTATACAATGTGTTAAACATTATGAAAGGCATAAGTATTCATTGTAAAAATTTGAAATAAAATATCATAGCACAATTAAACAAATATCCAAAACCACTCAGATTTTTGGTACATTTCTTTTTAGTATGTGTATGTATGCTGATAACATTTTTAAATAGCTCTTAAGTTAACAAAATATTTTCCTGTCTTTAAATATGAATGCATACTAATCTCAATTGAGCCATGATTTTTTTTTGTATAACATCTACCTCTTTTTTAGACATTAGAATTATTTTAAGTTTTTTAAAAACTAAAATCTGAACATATCAATGCAGTTAACATACTTATAGAAATATCTTGTGTACGTATCTCCCTGATAATTTCTTTTATTATAAACTGGTTAGAAACCTGATTATTTTCTGTTTGTTTTGCACCTCTTGATTAGCTGAAAACAAGAGGTCAAGTGTAAAGTAATTAGACCCTCATTCAAGAAACAAATGTTGTCCATATAACCCTACATCCTTTTACAATTTAGTCTCATCTCTGACAAAGGTAATCATTCTGTGCCCTGCTGTCATCTACCGTCCTTGGCCTTCCTCTTTCAGTCCTTTGTTATGAGATGCCTTTGTTCCTTTGACTTTCAATGGTTGATAACACTTTTAATGGTTGAAAGATTATTGTAACCTTTTAGTGTTTTCCTAGCACTTTCTGCCAAATATGACTAATCCTTCTCAAATACTGCTTTATCATATCTTACCTATTTGTTCTATTCCAGACAGCAGTCTATTTCTTTTGTAACAGTCTTTGGATAGCAGTAGTTCACATTAGCAGAGCACATGGTGTTATACACTTTTTGTGTGTGCTTTGACTTAGTTTTAATGTTGAGGAAATAAAGCTAATATCCCTTTTTCTTTTCAGCTTCAATAATTGAAGTCAGTTAAACTCAGTAACATTGCTCCCCAGTTGTCACAGAGTGACTCAAGCAGTTCATCCCCAGAGTCTTGTCCTTGTAGACTCCCTCTCATTATCAGTGATGCTTTAGTTGGAGGTAAATTGAGGTTGTTTTCAATGTCCAGGGATAACGGTGCTCCTAGGAAGATCAGGAACTCTTTTAAGATTTGCCCATTTTTTTTAGGTTTAAATGTTGAACTAGCAAAGTAGATGTACTCAGAAGGTTAACTGGGGTGCCTTTCTAATAGAACACCTGGATATGACATTTATCTTCCCATCTGTTTTTCTAACATGGCAGACAGTGAACCATATAGAAAAGACCTTTAATAAAGGCCATTTCCTCCCAGGTTGGTCCATTTTAGAGATAACCAAGCCTAAAATTGTTCTAATTGCTTTTACTTGATGTAGCAATCTCATCAATTCTAGAGCTAGTTTCATTTTTATTACATTTCAAAGACAGGTTATCAAACTAAGAGAAGTTCAAAACTCAGCCAAGAATGGCCAGCCAGAAAACTGTAGACTCCTTTTTTGAAACTGTCTTCTGATGGAAGAGCCTAAGCTCTTAGTTGCCCCAAGATACTACAGCATCATCTTTGGACTTTTTTAATTACCCTTGACCTCGCTGGTATTTTCTCTTGTGGTATCTCTATCCTAACAACCTTATTGTATACATGTTTTACTTAACTACACTCTATGGAAGAAGCACTTTAATTTTTTAAAAAATTTTATTGGCATAGTTGGTGTACAATGTTGTGTTAGTTTCAGGTGTATAGCAAAGGGAATCAGTTATACATACACATAAATCCACTCTCTTTTAGATTCTTTTCCCATATAGACCATTACAGACTATGAGTAGAGTTCCCTGTGCTAGACAGTAGGTCCTTATTAGTTATCTATTTCATATATAATATATATGTGTGTGTTAATCCCAATCTTCCAGTTTATTCCTTCCCCCCAAAGTACTTTAGAATGAGACTTGTTCCAGAGTATTCAGTTGACTTCCCAAGTAGAGAACTGCCTTTTGCTTCCTTTATCTGGCTACCAAGACAGAGATTCCTGGGAGTCAACCTGCCATCAAGTCAACTGTTTTGCCTCAGATGTTTCAGCCCAGGTTCAACTTTGGAATTTCAGATTCTTCTGTCTTCAGGTCCTGAGCCTCCATTTGACTTTGCATCTCCTCCACTGAGGATTGTAGAGTTAAGTCAGGTGAGCAATCATTCAACCCCATTGTCTTTCATGTTGCTGGGAAGAGGGCTGTGCTATCTTTCTGTCAGAGAGGGAAAGTTTTATTCCTTTAAACTACAGAGTAATTTATAAACTACAATGCACAGTCCAGTTGGTTAAAGGAAATCCATTAAAACCAGAGCTTTACTGTGCCCAAACTGAATATCTATGTCTGTATTCCTGTTGATTATTACCTCTCATGGGCCTTGGAGATACTATCTTTCCCACATCCTCTGAAATAAGTTATCATTAGTGTTAATATCACATACATTGTATAGGTAATCAAAGTGAATTAGAAAGAAAATAATTTTAACAAGACCAGAATGCTTTTTAAGTTATACTTTGAAGGCTCACTTCATGGCATTTTACATTCCAAGGAAAGCTTTGAATTGTTTGGGATTCAGTTAACTCACAGTTATCAAAGGAGGAGAAGCCTGGCTAACCTTCAAAGCTATGAAAATTTCCCAATATTTGCTTGGCAACAGATGACCTGTATGCACTTAGATATGTGTTCAAGAAATACATGTGGTTTCTCAGCAGTTAAGCCTTTCATACAGCTAAAGGGCAGTTAGCCTTCCACAACAGGACAGTTTTTTTCTAAATGAGTTCTTCTTCTTTTTTTTAATAGGAAAGAAAATGGCTGTGCACAGAGGGAGGATTTATCACTGTTCTTCAAGGATACTTCTGTGGCAGTGACAGTGGTTGGGAATGTTAGCGCTCACTGCTCTGACAGAGACCTGCTTCAACAGGGTACGAAGGTAGGCTTTGGGTATCAGACCTGTATCTCCAGTTTTGGCTACAGCCTTTTTGAAAGGCTTTACTTCTTTTCCAGGGACTCATTTGGGATTGAGAAGCTTTCTATTTATTGGCCCTCAGCTTTGACATGGCCTTGAAGTTTCTGAATTTCTAGATCTCAAGTTTTTTCACATTGACATTGAAATATACTTAATTCATGTACATGTGAGTCACTTCAGTTGTAATGTGCAGAAGCCCTTAGACCTGGCACAGTTTCTTTCCTGGTCACATGGCCCTAGTGAGAATAGCATCGCTGTGTCAGGACTGAAACAGCAAAGCAGAGTGACTGATAGACCAAGATTGATGAAGCCTAGATTTAGAAGCAACTAACATTAATTAGGTAGTTCCTGTGTTTTAGACACTGTTCATTATTATGTTATTATTAAAGCATTTAATACTGACTTAATATTAAAGCATTTAGTTTAGGTGCTATGAGTAGTCTTACCCACATTTACTTTAGTCAGTTCAGATGTAGCAGGTTGAAAACTCAGGCAAACTGCATGAGCTCTTCTAGTACTTTTGCTTTTGATGTTTCAGGGATTTTAGAGTCTTGGCTTTTCATCTATTAAGAAACAATTAAGAGGGAGATAGGGAGTAGCTGTGGGGTAGTCAGTATTTCCTGTCATATAGTTTGATGCTATTAGGTGTTGTATTTGAGAGTTGGTGGCTTAGACGGTAAAGCGTCTGCCTGCAATGTGGGAAACCTGGGTTCAATCCCTGGGTTGGGAAGATCCCCTGGAGAAGGACATGGCAACCCACTTCAGCACTCTTGCCTGGAGATCCCATGGATGGAGGAGCCTGGCAGACTACAGTCCACGGGGTCACAAAGAGTCAGTCATGACTGAGCTACTTCACTTTCACTTTTCACTTTCAGGTAAGGGAGATAGCTAGGAATAAGGTTTGAGGGAAGAAGGAAAGGGATGGAAGATCAATCTGGAATCAGTTTCAAAGAAGACTGCATAGTGCTTTGAAGAAATCAGTCATCAGTCTGACATCATCACATGATCTCAGTAGCTATCTTCATATCCTCCCATCTTCTTGGCAGGGCTCAGCCTCACCACTGCCCCCTTAATGCCCATCCTGCTTCTGTGTGTTTTGGGAGCCAGTGATTGTGTACACTCTGAGTGAGTTCACGTGCTGGGAGAGGGACTACTTGTGGCTGCCATTTTAGGCCACCAAAGCAGTAGGTAAGGGATGGTTTACTGTGGAATGGGAATGTGATATCAAGCTGATGAGCAGCAGAGGAAGTATTTGGGGCAGCATGGAGGGAAGGATGCATATCTTGTAGAAATCAGGGGATACAGATTTTTGTCACCTTAGTTGGGGATGGCCATAGCTCTATTATACAGCCCTATTGAATATTCTTCCCTCATAGCTCATAGCTCAGTTGGTAAAGAATCTGCCTGCAAAGCAGGAGACCCTGGTTTGATTCCTGGGTTGGGAAGGTCCCCTGGAGAAGGGAAAGGCTACCCACTCCAGTATTCTGGGCTGGAGAATTCCATGGACTGTATAGTCCTTGGGGTCACAAGGAGTCGGACACGACTGAGCGACTTTCACTTATCACTCATTGAGTGAGTGAACTATAGTTATTAGCAGTGACTTGGAAAAAAAAATTATTCTTTTGCCTCTTCTCTGTTTCACTCCCAAGCTCTTCACTATGTTGAAAATGGACTTTAGGGATGATCATCTCTATACAGAAAGTTCCAAACTTGAAATGCCTTCATTATTACATTCAAGAATCCTCTCCACTCTTTGCCTGGCTTCTCATTCCTGTGGGATTGATGTGCCAGCCTGTGTCCTAATAGTGTTTCCTTAGTACTTACCGCTATTCAATTTGGGGGTTAATGGGAGAGGGATTACAATGGGTAATCAAGTCTGTTCAGATCTTAAAGATTTTTTTTTTGTGGATTTCAACAGGCCTCAAGAATCTTCCTGTCTGGTAGGTACAGGATAGTTAAGCACCATACATAACTACAGACATTAGATTATAGGCTATCTGCTTCAGTAACTTGACTTTAAGCAATTTTTAGCTTAGGTTTTACACTTGAGGATGAGGTTAAGAGAAGTTAACCTGTTGAGAAGTTTCAGATGCTACTAGAACTAATGTTCACTTAATAAAGGAAGCCAGAACTCTTTAAAGAAGATGCGAATTCCCCTACAGGACAATAGGAAGCAACATTCAACATTTGTTCCCCAAGGCAAGATTCTGGGTCCCCTGAGGGGTCTCCTGTCATAGTATTGGTGATATTCCAGCTGTCCCTAGGGATGGGATGTCTTTGACTTCACTGTACTTTTCACTGGCTTCTGCTTATCATGGCCGGAAGGCTGTCCAGACAGATGCTGTTATGATGAACTCTTGGTGTTCATCTCAGGGCTCACTGTCCTTACTGCACTTTTAACTAAGTGCAGTAGTTCAGTATTGACTCTACAGTTAGGAAGCCTTGGATGAGACTCTAAAACAAAAGATTTAAGAAATCCCATACCTTATGTTAGGACTAGAGCAGGATGTGGTGAGATGGTTTAACCAGAAGGATGGTTGCGGGCATTGACCTCAAGAATCATCTGGAACAGGCTTGCAGTGAAGGCAACAAAGATTATTCTTGCTTTCATTGGGAGGAGGAATGAGCCTGATGCCTTTTTTTTGTGTATTATACTTAGGAGTTTTGTGATGCCCACAGACATTGATATAGGTAATCTTTTATCACTGCCAGAATGTCCACTGCACTTTGCCTTTATTACCCTGTATTGAGTTACCCATCCTTTGGATGAGTTGCTTTCTGTGCTTAGTTTTTAAGGTTCCTTTGCACTTCCTGGTTCACATCTAATCATCAACCACATATTAAAAGCAGTCAAGAAAGGAAAGATTTGGTTTATTTTAAGCTTTTAAAGTGACATACTGGCATAGATGGGAATAAAACCAGCTTCTAAATCATCAGTTTCAGATTCTAGCACACATACACACAAATGGAGTTTTTAAGTGAAAAGCATATGGTTTTGTACATGTGGGAACTATGAACAGGGTCAGGTTTCCACAAGGTACAGGGGCGGAGGGCGGGGGGTGGGGCCAGAGAAATACTTTTTATTGTGTCCTTGGAGTATTGGTGGGATCCATGAATATACTTCCATGCCTAGCTGTTTCATTGATTTGAAGGAGTACCGTGCTGTAACATGGAAGACCTCTCATCATTGGAAGTGAAGGTTAGTTCACCTTTGCTGCTCCCTCTATATTGTGCTAGAGTGTGTGAACTAGAAACATAGGTCTCATTATAGTTTGTCCTAGACCTTGTCCATACAAAGGCCCTTTTCTAGAACCTCTCAGCATATTGTGAAATGCTTTCCATCATGCACCCCAGCACTTAGAAGAAACCAGAATTGCCTAATGATAGCTTTGGTCAAAGTATCCCTGAAAGTGAACTAGATCTAGCTCAACTCAGATGGGAGTTTGACATCACTGTCAGCAAATATGTAACAGTCTTTTAGATGGTGAAATTCTTTAATGCCTAGTTAGTAATAGTGCCTGTCTTCAATGAACTTGTTATCCAAAATAAACTAACATAATTTTTTCACCCATAGTGCTCCTACTCGTTGTGAATCATGTTTGCAATAGATTCTCCACCCATTGGATCTAAGGGCAGTTTTCCTATAAGTGGACAAGAAGCTGTTGTATAGTGCTAGCACTTTTTGTCTTAGCTAACTAGGATTCTGAATTTTGTGGTTCTCGACTATCCCCTGATGGACTGGGTTGTATTTTCCCAGATAATCTCTGTTAATACTATTAGTAGCCATTGCTGTTCCTTTCAGGCATTCTACTGCCTAGATACATATTACTTGAATTTTCATTAAGTTAAGGTTATATGGACAATTAACCTACATTAGTAGTATGGATGGGCTTCCTTAGTTTTTTAAAAAAATGTCTTTGAAATATTTGGTTCTTTGAAAACACATAACTCCTTTTCTAGTTGTCCATCTCCTAAGTATGCTCCTGTAGACTGCTGTATTATAGACAGCCACTGCTGGAGAATTGGCTGTCCTGAGGTAGGATAAATGTCTTAGACGTGATGCTACTCTATTTTTCTAGTTTAATTCTTTAAATGTAATGTAATTCTTTAAATGATTCTTTAGATGTAATGTAACACCCAACTAGCAGCCAAACTCAGCAAATCTTCCCATGCATGTGGTTGTAGCAAATTTCCAATTTTCATTTCTCTATGGACAAATGAGCAAGAAAATCAAATGTAATGGCATGATCTCATCCTCTGCAAATCTCTGGCGCAGAGCACCATGTTCCAAAGTTTAGCCCTAGTAAAATTTTTGGTAAAATTCTAATGCTTATTGAAAAACTCATTGTATCTTAAGGTCCTTTATTTCTAGGAACTATATATTCATGAGTATGTGTATAATAAGCCAGTCAGTGTTTTTTGGTGCAATGTTAATTTACCTGGTTGGGCTACTTCCATCTTGTGCAAACAGGCAATACAATCAATTTGTTCAATAATGTCACAGATTTGGCAACCATCTTTGAAATATTGAACCACTAATTGGAATTTGTAGTGCAATAATGTAGCCATTTGCTATTAATAGGATGTTAGTTTTCTATGAGCAGTTTGGTCTTATCACTTTATGGCGGACATAGCTATACTTTACATTAAGTAGTGCTACTACTGTAATATATCTAACAGTATGAATGTATGGAGTTTCCCAATTGTTTACTCTGCTTTGCCCCTGTAGAGGTGATGTTACAAGTCAACATCTCAGGGTCTCTTGCAGTTGCACTTTATTAGGATCCCTTGAGTCTATGCCAGTACAATAAGTGTTTTTTAACAGGAAAATTTGCTAGGTATCCGTAGGTGCCTATGTGCTTTTTTAGGGAGTCATTTTTGTCTGAATATCTGGCAACTACCCATCATATCTTTCATAAGTCTTGACAGATTTGGTGCTGTGTTTTGGATAAAAAGACCCATTAGCATGGATTTGTATATTTTGTTTGTCCTTATAGTATTGTCCTTTATAAGCTATTAGATGAATTTTAAGAAAATTACTCCTAGTAATGCACTGCTTGCAGCATTGGATATCAGCATGTCAGTAATAAAGGCATTCGGTGGAGAAACATTGTTATATTAAATTATGTATGCTGTTGGTCCTTTATGCTGAACATTTCATAAACATATTTGATTTTTTACCATTATCATTTGCAAATTATTTTACAATACTGCCCTCTCCAACATATTGATAGCTACTGTTTATCTTGGCATATTTCTAAATATTAGGTTTGGCACTGTCTCAGAGTTAAATGATCTTTTGTACTATATTTACCCACACTGCTATTTGGGAGGTGATGAGCTTGCTCAGTGAAGTTGCTCAGTCGTGTCCGACTCTTTGCGACCCCATGCCTACCAAGTTCCTCCGCCCATGGGATTTTCCAGGGAAGAATACTGGAGTGGGTTGCCATTTTCTTCTCCATTGCATTCTAAGTTTGGTTCTGAAGAACCTTTGACAAGTCAAATTACATAGGCAAATTTAGTTGTAAATATATGCATCATTCTCTGGGCTCCAATATTTTATGGCCCTTGTTTCATTATTAATTCCACTGCCTGTTAAATCTGAGGTAATAGTGTGACATTTTCATAGGTTGTAATGGACATTTCCAGATTTGTAACTCAACTGTAGACAAGTTGAAACTAATCTGAACTTGTATTCGGTTGGTACATGCATCATTGCCCTTTTGGGAATTTAGATGGTTTGATGTTCACATGAATGTAGGCGGAAAGTGTCATCAGCAATGCAGTTTAATATCTCTGTTATGTAATCAAATATTGAGATTGGTAGGAATTTGGCGCCATCTTGTGGACACAGGATAACCACTATGATAGCTTTTATGTCCTACCTCATTTGTCCACATGTCAGCACCCTTTGTGAAATCACTACAGACCAGAAATGCTCCCGTTTTTCAGTAACATTACAGTATGGTTCCTCCATTCTGAGTCACTGATATGTTTTAGAATTGTCGTTTAATGTCTTTTATTGTTAGACATTTAAGTAATTTTAAGGAGTAATAGGGTTTTAAGGTTCAATAGTTTCTTAGTTTGTGTTTTCTGGTTGTTGAAGGTATTAATAAGGCTGTTTACTGGTCCCTTTAGTGTCTTATTCAACCATTTACAGTGTACCTCTAAATTTTGTGTATTTTTGTGAATAATAAGCAGTGATTGTAGAAATTTAGCAGTACTTAATTTCCACAGCTTGTATTAGTGGTATTGGTTGCATATTTCCCTTCAGAGATTATTACTCTCAATGTAATGCTCCAATGATGGTAAGAAAACAATAATATTGTAAGGTTCTTGAGGGCACTGTGATTTTTCAACTGTGGTAGGTTATGTATGGCACGCATGTTATCTACAGTGTGATTTTCTTATTTGAGGATCACTTTGATCATCAGATATGTAAAGTAGTGGTCTTGCCAATTACTGTAGATCCTCCATAACATGATAGGAGTGAGGTCTTCACTCATAAAACTCCAAGAAAAGTTAATTCAGATTTTACATAGTTTAATGGACAAAGAGGAAACATAATGGAAACTGTTACTCAATTTACCCATAATATGATGCCTTTCAGATATGTTAGGTTTATCACTCTCATCAGAAACTTGGACTCTTACTCTTCCAGAAATGGAAGTTGTTAATGGTAACTTCCATTAACGTCACAATCTAATAGTACTAAAGAGTCAAAAATATTTTAGTGTTGATTAAAGCTGTTTATTTCCTTCTAATATCATTAACTTTATCTCAACATTCACTGAGGTATGTGACATTTTTAAAGTAGATTAGTGTATGTTTTATGTTTATTACAGTGGCTGTTTTCCTATAATTTTAGGTTTCTTGCTCCTGAATTTATGGAGCTTTTTGTGTTAGGAAATATTTCAAAGTTTGTTGTCGCCTTACGGACACAAAGGTCCCCTCTCCCTGCAAGACTCTAGTACTGTATTAATCCACAACATATCATCCTTTTGCTTACATCACAAGCATGGTTTTGATTGAGAATACAGTAACCTGATGACTATGCAGTTACCCAAAAATTCATTTGAGGAATTTCAAGGGTGCTTGTTTCACTTCTTAATTTTGTTCAATTATAGGTTCTGGCTTATAAAGTATGACATCAGTGTTTGTGTGGAGTATAGAGTAGTGCTGATATACAATTGATTTAATTCAATATCCTTACTTTTAGCTTTGCTATTCTGGTTTATCACTAGCAATTTAAAAAATTTAATAACAAAATAAAAATACATGAATGATGTCTTTACATCAGGTACTAAGGACTGTGTTTCTCCTAAAACCAGTTGACGTCATTGGAGTACATTACTCCATATATGAAAAAAATGCCTGAAGGCGTATATTGTTAAAGACTTAATGTGCTATTCCAAAATTTCCAAGTATTGTTATCTAATATACTTGTATTGTACTATTATTGCAGTAACTTCAGCTTACTTTTGTCAAACATAACATTGCCCTAGTAAGCATATGCCCTGAGACAATCTGATATGGGTTCCAAAAAGGATAATATGTGTTAATGTTATACTTAACATTTAATTATGCCCTGTTTTTCAAATTATTACTTTAAAAATTTATCTAACATTCATATATGTAATGCAGTGATGAGTGTTTTAATTTAGCTGGTATTATCTAGCAACCACTATGGTTTGCTAAACTACTTTCAGCTGTGTATCATTTGTTTTCAGAATTTTTTTTAATTTTAAAAATTTATTTTAATTGGAGACTAATTACTTTACAGTACTGTAGTGGTTTTTGCTATACACTCACATGAATCTGCCATGGGTTTACATGTGTCCCCCATCCTGAACCCCCCCTCCCACCACCCTCCCCATCCCATCCCTCAGGGTCATCCCAGTGCACCAGCCCTGAGGGCCCTGTCTCATTCATCGAGCCTGGGCTGGCGATCTGTTTCACATATGGTAATATACATGCTTCAATGCTATTCTCTCAAATCATCCCACCTTTGCCTTCTCCCACAGAGTCCAAAAGACTGTTCTTTACATCTGTGTCTCTTTTGCTGTCTTGCATATAGGGTCATTGTTACCATCTTTCTAAATTCCATATATATGCGTTAATATACTGTATTGGTGTTTTTCTTTCTGACTTACTTCACTCTGTATAATAGGCTCCAGTTTCATCCACCTCATTAGAACTGATTCAAATGCATTCTTTTTAACAGCTGAGTAATATTCCATTGTGTATATGTACCACAACTTTTTTTTATTAGTTGGAGGCTAATTACCTTACAGTATTGTAGTGGTTTTTGTCATACATTGACATGAATCAGCCATGGATTTACATGTATTCCCCATCCCGATCCCCCCTCCCACCTCCCTCACCACCCGATTCCTCTGGGTCTTCCCAGTGCACCAGGCCCGAGCACTTGTCTCATGCACCCAGCCTGGGCTGGTGATCTGTTTCACCCTTGATAGTATACTTGTTTCGATGCTGTTCTCTCAAAACATCCCACCCTCACCTTCTCCCACAGAGTCAAAATTCTGTTCTGTACATCTGTGTCTCTTTTTCTGTTTTGCACATAGGGTTATCATTACCATCTTTCTAAATTCCATATATATGCATTAGTATACTGTATTGGTCTTTATCTTTCTGGCTGACTTCACTCTGTATAATGGGCTCCAGTTTCATCCATCTCATTAGAACTAATTCAAATGAATTCTTTTTAATGGCTGAGTAATATTCCATGGTGTATATGTACCACAGCTTCCTTATCCATTCATCTGCTGATGGGCATCTAGGTTGATTCCATGTCCTGGCTGTTATAAACAGTGCTGCGATGAACATTGGGGTGCACGTGTCTCTTTCAGATCTGGTTTCTTCGGTGTGTATGCCCAGAAGTGGGATTGCTGGGTCATATGGCAGTTCTAATTCCAGTTTTTTAAGAAATCTCCATACTGTTCTCCATAGCGGCTGTACTAGTTTGCATTCCCACCAACAGTGTAAGAGGGTTCCCTTTTCTCCACACCCTCTCCAGCATTTATTGTTTGTAGACTTTTGGTAGCAGCCATTCTAACTGGCATGAGATGGTACCTCTATGTGGTTTTAATTTGCATTTCTCTGATAATGAGTGATGTTGAGCATGTTTTCATGCGTTTGTTAGCCATCTGTATGTCTTCTTTGGAGAAATGTCTGTTTAGTTCTTTGGCCCATTTTTTGATTGGGTCATTTATATTTCTAGAATTAGCTGTAGGAGCTGCTTGTATATTTTTGAGATTAATTCTTTGTCAGTTGCTTCATTTGCTATTATTTTCTCCCATTCTGAAGGCTGTCTTTTCACCTTGTTTATAATTTCCTTCATTGTGCAAAAGCTTTTAAGTTTCATTAGGTCCCATTTGTTTATTTTTGCTTTTATTTCCAATATTCTGGGAGGTGAGTCATAGAGGATCCTGCTGTGATTTATGTCAGAGAGTGTTTTGCCTATGTTTTCCTCTAGGAGTTTTATAGTTTCTGGTCTTACGTTTAGATCTTTAATCCATTTTGAGTTTGTTTTTGCATATGGTGTTAGAAAGTGTTCTAGTTTCATTCTTTTACAAGTCGTTGACCAGGTTTCCCAGCACCACTTGTTAAAGAGGTTGTCTTTTCTCCATTGTATATTCTTGCCTCCTTTGTCAAAGATAAGATGTCCATAGGTGCGTGGATTTATCTCTGGGCTTTCTGTTTTGTTCGATTGATCTATATTTCTCTTTTTTGCCAGTACCATACTGTCTTAATGACTGTAGCCTTGTAGTATAGACTGAAGGCAGGCAGGTTGATTCCTCCAGTTCCATTCTTCTTTCTCAAGATTGCTTTGGCTATTCGAGGTTTTTGGTATTTCTATACAAATTGTGAAATTATTTGTTCTAGTTGTCTGAAAAATACCATTGGTAGCTTGATAGGGATTGCATTGAATCTATAGATTGCTTTGGATAGTGTACTCATTTTCACTATATTGATTCTTCCAATCCCTGAACATGGTATATTTCTCCATCTATTTGTGTCCTCTTTGATTTCTTTCATCAGTGTTTCATAGTTTTCTATATATAGGTCTTTTGCTTCTTTAGGTAGATTTATTCCTAACTATTTTGTTCTTTTCATTGCAATGGTGAATGGAATTGTTTCCTTAATTTCTCTTTCTGTTTTCTTATTGTTAGTGTACAGGAATGCAAGGGATTTCTGTGTGTCAATTTTATATCCTGCAACTTTACTGTATTCATTGATTAGCTCTAGTAATAATCTCGTGGTGTCTTTAGGGTTTTCTATGTAGAGGATCATGTCATCTGCAAACAGTGAGAGTTTTACTTCTTCTTTTCCTATTGGGATTCCTTTTATTTCTTTTTCTGCTCTGATTGCTGTGGCCAAAACTTCCAAAGCAACGTTGAATAGTAGTGGTGAGAGTGGGCACTCTTGTCTTGTTCCTGACTTTAGGGGAAATGCTTTCAATTTTTCACCATTTAGGATAATGTTTGCTGTGGGTTTATCATATATGGCTTTTATTATCTTGAGGTATGTTCCCTATATTGTGCTTTCTGGAAGGTTTTTCTCATAAATGCATGTTGAATTTTGTCAGAGGCTTTCTCTGCATCTATTGAGATAATCATATGGTTTTTATCTTTCAATTTGTTAATGTGGTGTATCACATTAATTGATTTGTGAATATTGAAGAATCCTTGCATCCCTGGGATAAAGCCCACTTGGTCATGATGTATGATCTTTTAAATATGTTGTTGGATTCTGTTTGCTAAAATTTTGTTAAAGATTTTTGCATCTATGTTCATCAGTGATATTGGCCTGTAGTTTTCTTTCTTTCTGGCATCTTTGTCTGGTTTTGGTATTAGGGTGATGGTGGCCTTATAGAATGAGTTTGGAAGTTTACCTTCCTCTGCAATTTTCTGGAAGAGTTTGAGTAGGATAGGTGTTAGCTCTTCTCTAAATTTTTGGTAGAATTCAGCTGTGTACCCATCTGGTCCTGGGCTTTTGTTTGTTGGAAGATTTTTGATTACAATTTGATTTCCTTGCTTCTGATGGGTCTGTTAATATTTTCTGTTTCTTCCTGGTTCAGTTTTGGAAGGTTATACTTTTCTAAGAATTCATCCATTTCTTCCAAATCGTCCATTTTATTGGCATATAATTGCTGATAGTTGTCTCTTGTGATCCTTTGTATTTCTTTGTAGTCTGTTGTGATTTCTCCATTTTCATTTCTCATTTCGTTGATTTGATTCTTCTCCCTTTTTTTCTTGATGAGTCTGGCTAATGGTTTGTCTATTTTATTTATCTTCTCAAAGAACCAGCTTTTAGTTTTGTTGATTTTTGCTATAGTCTCCTTTGTTTCCTTTTCATTTATTTCTGCCCTAATTTTTATGATTTCTTTCTTCTACTAATCTTAGGGTTCTTCATTTCTTCTTTTTTCTTGCTTTAGGTGTAATGTTAGATTTTTTTTTGATTTTTATCTTGATTCTTGAGGTAGCCTTGTATTGCTATGAACCTTCCCCTTAGCACTGCTTTTACTGAATCCCATAGGTTTTGGGTTGTGTTTTCATTTTCATTCGTTTCTATGCATATTTTGATTTCTTTTTTGATTTCTTCTCTGATTTGTTGGTTATTCAGAAGCGAGTTGTTTAGCCTCCATATGTTTTTATTTTTAATAGTTTTTTTCCTGTAGTTGACATCTAATCTTACTGCATTGTGATCACAAAAGATGCTTGAAATGCTTTCAATTATTTTTGTTTGTTTGTTTGTTTCCATTTATTTTCATTAGTTGGAGCCTAATTACTTTACAATATTGTAGTGGTTTGCTTTCAATTATTTTGAATTTACCAAGGCTAGATTTATGGCCCAGGATGTCATCTATCCTGGAGAAGGTTCTGTGTGCACTTGAGAAAAAGGTGAAATTCATTGGTTTGGGTTGAAATGTCCTATACATATCAATTACATCTAACTGGTCCATTGTATCATTTAAAGTTTGTGTTTTTTTGCTAATTTTCTGTTTAGTTGATCTATCCACAGGTGTGAATGGGCTATTAAAGTCTCCCACTATTATTGTGTTAGTGTTAATTTCCCCTTTCGTACTTGTTAGCATTTACCTTACATGGTGAGGTGTTCCTATGTTGGGTGCATATATCTTTATAATTGTTATATTTTCTTCTTGGATTGATCCTTTGATCATTATGTAGTGTCTTTCTTTGTCTCTTTTTACAGCTGTTATTTCAAAGTCTATTTTATCTGATATGAGTATTGCTACTCCTGCTTTTTTTTTTTTTGGTCTCCATTTGCATGAAATATGTTTTTCCAGGCCTTCACTTTCAGTCTGTATGTATCCCTTGGTTTGAGGTGGGTCTCTTGTAGACAGCATATATAGGGATCTTCCTTTTGTATCTATTCAGCCAGTCTTTGTCTTTCGGTTGGGGGTATTCGACCCATTTATATTTGGGGTAATTATTGATAAGTATGATCCCATTGCCATTTACTTTGTTGTTTTGGGTTGGAGTGTATAAACGTTTTCTGTGTTTCCTGTCTAGAGAAGATCCTTTAGCATTTGTTGAAGAGCTGGTTTGGTGGTGCAGAATTCTCTCAGCTTTTGCTTGTCTAAATCTTTATTTCTCCTTCATATTTGAATGAGATCCTTGCTGGGTGCAGTAATCTGGGTTGTAGCTTTTTCTCTTTCATCACTTCAATTATGTCCCGCTATTTCCTTCTGGTGTGAAGAGTTTCTATTGAAAGATCAGCTGTTATCCTTATGGGAATCCCCTTGTGTGTTGTTTGCTTCTTTTCCCTTGCTGCTTTTAATAGTTGTTCTTTGTTTGATCTTCATTAATTTGATTAATATGTGTCTTGGGGCATTTTGCCTTGGGTTTATCCTGTTTGGTACCCTCTGGGTTTCTTGGACTTGGGTGGCTATTTCCTTCCCCATTTTAGGGAAATTTTCAACTATTATCTCCTCAAGTATTTTCTCATGCCCTTTCTTTTTGTATTCTTCTTCTGGGACTCCTATGATTCGAATGTTGGGGCATTTAACATTGTCTCTGAGGTTGTCCTGATTTCTTTTCATTCTTTTTTCTTTTTTCCTCTCTGCTTCATTTACTTCCACCATTCTATCTTCCACCTCATTTATCCTATCTTCTGCCTCAGTTATTCTACTGTTGGTTCTCTCCAGAGTGCTTTTGATCTCAGTTATTGCATTATTCATTATTGATTGACTCTTTTTTCTTTCTTCTAGGTCCTTGTTAAACTTTTCTTGCATCTTAATCCTTGTCTCCAGACTATTTATCTGTAAATCCATTTTGTTTTCAAGATTTTGGATTATCTTTACTATCATTATTCTGAATTCATTTTCAGGTAGACTCCCTATCTCCTCCTCTTTTCTTTGGTTTGGTGGGTATTTATCATGTTCATTTACCTACTGAATATTTCTCTGCCTTTTCATCTCATTTAGATTGCTGTGTTTGGGGTGGCCTTTCTGTATGCTGGAAGTTTGTGGTTCCTCTTTATTGTGGAGTTTCCTCCCTGTGGGTGGGGTTGGACGAGTGGCCTGTCAAGGTTTCCTGGTTAGGGAAGCTTGCACCGGTGTTCTGGTAGGTGGAGCTGGATCTCTTCTCTCTGGAGTGCAATGAAGTGTCCAGTAGTGAGTTTTGAGGTGTCTAGGGGTTTGGTTTGACTTCGGGCAGCCTGTATTTTTATGCTCAGGGCTGCGTTCCTGCATTGCTGGAGAATTAGCATGCTATGTCTTGCTCTGGAACTTGTTGGCTCTTGGGTGGAGCTTAGTTTTAGTGTAGGTATGGAGGCTTTTGGATGAGCTCTTGTCAATTAACATGCCCTGGATTCAGGCATTTTCTGGTGTTCTCAAGTTTTGGATTTAAGCCTCTTGCCTCTGGCTTTCAGTCTTATTCTTACAGGAGCCTCAAGACTTCTCTATCTATACAGCACTGATGGTAAAACATCTAGGTTATTGGTGAAAAGATTCTCCACAGCGAGGGACACCCAGAGAGGTTCACAGAGTTACATGGAGAAGAGAAGAGGGAGGAGGGAGATAGAGGTGACCAGGAGGAGAAGAGGGGAAATCAAAAGGGGAGAGAGCAATCTAGCCAGTAATCATTTCCCTATGTGCTCTCCACAGTCTGGAACACCCAGAGAGGTTCACAGAGTTACATAGAGAAGAGGGAGAAGGGAGATAGAGGTGACCAGGAGGAGAAGAGAGATAGTCAAAAGGGGAGAGACCAATCTAGCCAGTAATCAGTTCCCTAAGTGTTCTCCACAGCCTGAACACCCAGAGAGATTCACAAAGTAGAGAAGAGAAGGCAGAGGCAGGAGATGGAGGTGACCTGGGAGAGAACAGTGAGAGTCAAAAGGGGAGAGAACAGTCAAGCCAGTAATCACACCCCTAAGTAAAAATGGGTACTGAAGATTAGATTCTTAATGGTACAAAATTGATAACAAATACCAAAAAGCAAAGATTAAAATCTAGAGTAGAGGTTAGACTCTTTTTTTTTTTTTTTTAAATATTTATTTATTTTATTTATTTATTTGGCTGTTCCCAGCCTTAGCTGCAGCATGTGGGATCAAGTTCCCTGACCAGGGATTGAACCCTGGCCCCCTGCATTGGGAGCACAGAGTCTTAGCCTCTAGACCACCAGGGAAGTCCCAAGAGGTTAGACTCTTAAAAATATAATATTAAAAATACAAAACCAAATCAATAACAAAAATTGTAAAATGTATATGTGAAATTTGGTTTAAAAATAGGGTCTTTTTTTGCAAGGTAATAGTGGGTTATAAAAATGAAAATTAAAAGAGTGATAAAAAATTTAAAAATAAAAAAAAATTTAAAAATTATAATTGTAAAAATATATCTCTGGATCTGCTGAAGGCAGTGTGTGGTCATTTCAGTTTCAGATAGTTCCTTGTTCCAGCTTATACTTCTTCTCAAGGCCTATAGGCCCCTTCCAATGCTTCGTCAATGCTAACTAGAGAATTTTCATCTGTTGCACTTATCACTTCCAGAGCGGCTCCCTCTTCTTTGTTTATTTTGGCTTCCTCTGTTTGCAAGTCTCTTTAGTGTCTAATTTCTGCCCTGACAAGGGGGCGAAAGTGGTACTTATTTAGGCTCACTTGTTCAGTCGTGCTGTGGGGAGGGAGGAACACTGCAAACAAATATCACTGGCGTGTGTGCGGAGTGCTTGCAGTGTATGGACCACACTGGGTTTGCCCCAGCTCATGGTGCCTGTGCTTTCCCGGTCTGGACTGCTCAGGCTCCAGGTTGCTCTTAAGGGGAACTGTGCTAAGCCAGCCCTGGATTGCATGCACTTCCCAGGTCTAAGCTTCTCAGTTTTAGGTTCTTGAACATTCCACAAAGGCACAGACTCTGTTGGGCCTGCATTTTGTGCCCTTCCCAGGTCAGAGGAGCTCAGGCCACCAGGTGCTTGGCGAACACACTATCACAGGTGTGCAGTGCTTCTTATCACCTCCCTGGTCCCAGCTGCTCGGTTTCCTGGGTGCACCACAGGAGTGCCATCTCAGGTGTGCTGTGTGTGTCCTCTGGGGGGCTGATCTCAGGCTGCAACCCTCCTGGCAGATGTCAACCGTCCAGGATCCCAGGAAGACTTGGTTAGCAACCGGGAGTCTGCTCACAGTTTGGAGGATGCTGTCTCCGGGGCCAAGACTGCCTCTCACCTTCTGGCTCTGGCTGTCATCCACCTGCCTCTGCCTCTGGCGGGGCAGTGGGCCAGTCCACAGCCAGCTAGCTCTCCTCTGGTATTCCCTCAATCCTTTGTTCTGTGAGCCAGCCAGGCTGTGCCTTAGGTTAAAGCTTTTTGTGGGAAATTTCTCTCTTTCTCTCTCTCTCTTTTTTTCTCTCTTTCTCTTTTTTTTTCTCTCTCTCTGGCTATCCCACAGTTTGGGTTGCTATCTCATGTTAGCTCCTTCAGATTGTCCTCAGGGCATTCAGGACTGGTCCTTACCCTAAGCATGCAACCTGTGCCTCCCCTGCTCGCTGTGGCAGATGCAAGCAGCTGGGCTATTTTTCCACTGGAGTTTTGGTTAAGGCATGTATTCTGTGGAATTTTTTTCCCCCCTGCCAGTTATGTTGCCCTCTGAGACTCCATAACTCCCCACAGACTCGCCAGTGAGAGGGTCTCCTGGTGTATGGAAACCTCCTCCTTCACAACTCCCTCCCCAGAACAGCTCTCCATCCCTTACTCTTTTGTCTCTCTTTTTGTCCTTTATATTTTGTCCTACCTCCTTTTGAAGAGAATGGGCTGCCTTTCTGGGTGGCTGGTGTCCTCCACCAGCATTCAAAAGTTGTTTTGTGGAAGTTGCTCAGCATTCAAATGATCTTTTGATTAATTTGTGGGGGAGAAAGTGGTCTCCCTGTCCTATTCCTCTGCCATCTTAGGACTACCCCCCAGAATTTCTTTTTTTTAATGGCAAAACTTGTTTAGGTGGTATGCTTTAGTGTTGTCACCTGAGTTGCCCAGTATATTATACTGCTTTACATGCAGAACTTTTCATTGTTTACTTTTAGTTCAGTGTTGCTATTTAGACTGGGCATATTCTAATAGTGTTAACAATTTAGCCTTTTGCACCTCCAGTTTACTGCATGGAACTTTGTTAACTAGCAAAATAATTTGGTATTAGGGTCTGTGAACCATGGACTGATTGGTTCTGGAGGTCCTGTTACTTGCTATATTATGAAACTACAGTCCCATGATTTGTTATACTGCCAATATTAATCATATGATAAGAAATGTATCCTTGAGTTTTATATTGGTGAGTGGTCATTATTTCTGTCTTGCTGTTGTTATTTGTTGAACAGCATTATTCTAAACCATAGTCACCAAGGTGATTCAAATATATTTGGTAGGTCTTAGACTTTTTCTGGGGTCTTCCCTGGCAGCTTAGCTGGTAAAGAATCTGCCTGTGATTCAGGAGACCCCGGTTCAACTCCTGGGTCAGGAAGTTCCCCTGGAGAATGGATAGGCTACCCACTTCAGTATTCTTGGGCTTCCATGGTGGCTTAGATGGTAAAGAATTCTCCTGCAGTGCGGGAGACCTGGGTTCGACCCCTGGGTTGGAATGATTCCCTGGAGAATGGAATGCTACCCACTCTAGTATTCTTGCCTGGAGACGCCCCATGGACAGAGGAGCATGGAAGGTTACAGTCCTTGGGGTCGCAAAGAGAGTCGGACATGACTGAAGGACTAAGCACAGCACAGACTTTTTCTACCATTAAGAAAAAAAATTTTTTTTTACTGCCTTGCATTGGTATAGAATTGTCATGTTTTCCTGTTACTAAAAATAAGTGGCTAGTTGTTGGCTCAGCAACCCCTCTGTATTATAGATGTGGTCCTGCTAAGACTTTTTTACCACCTGTGGTCAAATGTGGTACTTTTCTGGTTTTGAAGTTCTTTATTGACTGTTTTTTACAGTGTTGCCTCTGCTACTTCTCTGCTAGATCATCATTTAGCCCAGCTGTATTATGAGATCATCTTTTGACTTCATGGTGTCACTGAAAGGCTTAGATGTCCTAGTGGATGAAAATATTTCAACGGTAAGACTAATCTCCATGTGGTATTTTATCTCTAATCTTTGCTAACATGCTTTGTGTTATGCATAACACTTATTGGGAAGTTTGATGCTAGCACACTTAATTTACCTTAACTTATGGCCAAAATACTGGTAACTATTATTTGGTGTCAGTCTGGGTTCATGGCTAACAAGTGTCATTTCAGTTTTGTAATAACAAGATTAAATGTTTCATAGTAAGAACACTGATGTTGGCAACCCTGCTAATCAGTGCGACTCTGAGTAAGGCAGTTAACTTCTTTAAAAACAAAACAAGACAACCATATTGTGACATAATTAATATACTATAAAAGTTACCCTTTAAAGTTTCAGGAGTTTTTTGTATATTCATAGAGTTCTACAACCATCATTACTGTCTTACTGTAAGACATTTTCGTTACCCCCAGAAAGAAGCCCCAGACCCATTAGCAGTCGATCCTCATTTTCCCTGTTTGCTAACCCTGGAAACCACTAATCTAACTTTTTGTTCCTATGAATTTGTCTCTTCTGGTCATTAATATGAGTGGAATCATTCACTATGTGACATTTGCGTTTGGCTTCTTTTACTTAGCATGTTTTGGTGATTTAGATGGTGCTACATGGTGTCAGCATATTGGGCACCTACCACCCTGGGGAGTTCATGTTTCAGTGTCCTATCTTTTTGCCTTTTCATACTGTTCATGGATTTCTCAAGGCAAGAATACTGAAGTGGTTTGCAATTGCCTTCTCCAGTGGACCACGTTTTGTCAGAACTCTCCATCATGACCCGTCTGTCTTGGGTGGCCCTACACAGCATGGCTCGTAGTTTCATTGAGTTAGACAAGACTGTGGTCCATGCCATGAAACAAGGCAAATTGGAAGTCGTCAAACAGGAGATGGCAAGAGTGAACATCGACATTTTAGGAATCAGTGAACTAAAATGGAATGGAATGGGTGAATTTAACTCAGATGATTATTATATCTACTACTGTGGGGAAGAATCCCTTAGAAGAAATGGAGTAGCCATCATAGTCAACAAGACTCCAAAATGCAGTACGTGGATGCAGTCTCAAAAATGACAGAATGATATCTGTTCATTTCTAAGGCAAACCATTCAGTATCATAGTAACCCGTCTGTGCCCTGACAGGTAATGCTGAAGAAGTTGAACAGTTCTATGAAGACCTCCAAGACCTTCTAGAACTAACACCCAAAAAAGATGTCCTTTTCATTATAGGGGATTGGAATGCAAAAGTAGGAAGTCAAGAGATACCTGGACAAACAGGCAAATTTGGCCTTGGAGTACAGAATGAAGCAGGGCAAAAGCTAATAGAGTTTTTCCAAGAGAACACACTGGTCATAGCAAACACCCTCTTCCAACAACACAAGAGAAGATGCTACAGAGTCTTCAGACTCTACAGACATTACCAGATGGTGAGTATCGAAATCAGACTGATTATATTCTTTGCAGCCAAAGATGAAGAAGCTCTATCCAGTCAGCAAAAGCAAGACCAAGAGCTGACTATGGCTCAGATCATCAACTCCTTATTGCCAAATTCAGACTGAAATTGAAGACAGTAGGGAAAACCACTAGACCATTCAGGTATGACCTAAATCAACTCCTTTAGAATTATACAGTGGAAGTGACAAATAGATTCAAGGGATTAGATCTGATAGACAAGAGTTCCTGAAGAACTACGGACAGAGGTTCATGACATTGCACATGAGGCAGGAATCAAGACCATCCCCAAGAAAAAGAAATGCAAAAGGCAAAGTGATTGTCTGAGGAGGCCTTAGAAATAGCTATGAAAAGAAGACAAGCAAAAGGCAAAAGAGAAAAGGAAAGATATACCCATTTGAATGCAGAGTTCCAAAGGATAGCAAGGGGAGATAAGAGAGCCTTCCTCAATGATCAATGCAAAGAAATAGAGGAAAATAATAGAATGGGAAAGACCAGAGAGCTTTTCAAGAAAATTAGAGATACCAAGGGAACATTTCATGCAAAGATGGGCACAATAAAGGGCAGAAATGGTATGGACCTAACAGAAGCAGAAGATATTAAGAAGAGGTGGCAAAAATACACTGAAGATCTGTAGAAAAAAGATCTTCATCACCCAGACAGTCATGATGATGTGATCACTCACCTAGAGCCAGACATCCTGGAATGTGAAGTCAAGTGGGCCTTAGGAAGCATCATTACAAACAAAGCTAGTGGAGGTGATGGAATTCTAGTTGAGTTATTTCAAATCCTAAAAGATGATGCTGTGAACGTGCTGCACTCAATATGCCAGCAAATTTGGAAAATAGCATTGGCCACAGAACTGGAAAAGGTCAGTTTTCATTTCAGTCCCAAAGAAACATAATGCCAAAAAACGCTCAAACTACCACACAATTGCACATATCTCACACACTAGTAAAGTAATGCTCAAAATTCTCCAAGCCAGGCTTCAATAGTACATGAACCGTGAACTTTCATATCTTCAAGCTGCATTTAGAAAAGGCAGAGGAACCAGAGATCAAATTACCAACATCTGTTGGATCATCGAAAAAGCAAGAGAGGTCCAGAAAAGCATTTCTTTCTGCTTTATTCACTATGCCAAAGCCTTTGACTATGTGGATCATAACAAACTGGAAAATTCTTAAAGAGATGGGAATACCAGACCACCTGACCTGCCTCCTGAGAAATCTGTATGCAGGTCGAGAAGCAACAGTTAGAACTGGACATGGAACAACAGACTGGTTCCAAATTGTGAAAGGAGTACGTCAGGTCTGTATAATGTCACCCTGCTTATTTAATTTATATGCAGGTACATCATGAGAAATGCTGTACAGGATGAAGCACAAGTTGGAATCAAGATAGCCAGGAAAAATATAAATTACTTCAGATATGCAGATGATACCACCCTTGTGGTAGAAAAGCAAAGAAGAACTAAAGAGTCTCTTGATGAAAGTGAAAGAGGAGAGTGAAAAAGTTTGCTTAAAACTCAACTTTCAGAAAACTAAGATCGTGGCATCTGGTCCCATCACTTTATGGCAAATAGATGGGGAAACAGTGGAATCATGTAGATTTTATTTTTGGGGGGCTCCAAGATCACTGCAGATGGTGACTGCAGCCATGAAATTAAAAGATGCTTGCTCCTTGGAAGAAAAGTTATGACCAACCTAGACAGCATATTAAAAAAGCAGACATTACTTTGCCAACAAAGGTCCGTCTAGCCTAGGCTATGGTTTTTCCAGTAGTCCTGTATGGATGTGAGAGCTGGTCTATAAAGAAAGCTGAGTGCCAAAGCATTGATGCTTTTGAACTGTGGTTTTGGAGAAGACTCTTGAGAGTCCCTTGGTCAGCAGGGAGATACAACCAGTCCATCCTAAAGGAAATCAGTCCTGAATATTCACTGGAAGGATTGATGCTGAAGCTGAAACTCTAATACTTTGGCCACCTGATGGAAGAACTGACTAATTTGAAAAGACCTTGATGCTGGGAAAGATTGAGAGCAGGAGAAGGGGACGCCAGAGGACTAGATGGTTGGATGGCATCACTGATTCAATGGACATGAGTTTGTGTAACTCTGGGAGTTGGTGATGGATAGGGAGACCTGGCGTGCTGCAGTCCACGGGGTTGCAAAGAGTCAGACACAAGTGAGCAACTGAACTGAACTGAACTGATGTGGTGTCAGATGCCAGGGCACAGGATGACACAGACCCTGCCCGCCTGCAACACACACTTTGGTGATGGGGGTAGGGGACAGACATGCAGAACAACCTCTGCCTAATAAGAAAATTGCTGTAATGAAGCAGAATATAAAATGCAGTGGGGATATCAACAGCACACCACTGTCTCAATTGAGTTGAGTGGATTTTTGTCCATTTACTCTTCAAGGAGGACGTATACTTGTGCCCACATCACCCAACTTCTCCATCATAGATGACATTTTTCCAAGTGCCTTTCATTAAGATTGGGCTTCCCAGGTGGCTCAGTGGTAAAGAATTCCCCTGCCAATGCAGGAGACACGGGTTCGGTCCCTGGGTTGGGAAGATCCCCTGAAGGAGGAAATGGCAACCCACATCAGTATTCTTGCCTGGAAAATTCCATGGACAGAGGAGCCTGGCAGGCCATAGTCCAAGGGATCTCAGAGAGTGAGACACAACTGAGTGATAGAACACACACACATAGTATATATTAGTACTTCATTCCTTTTTTTAGCTGAATAATATTCCACTTTATGGATTAACCTTGTTTTATCCGTTCATCAGTTGAACGATATTTTGGGTTTGTGTGGACATTTTCCTCAGTTATCTACTTCATGTTACATTTGCTTTGTAATATGGCGACTCTCCATATACTCTTTTCAGTAATTGATAGGCTTCTAAAGTAACTGCATCATTTTACATTTTCACCAAGAAATTTATGAGGATGTCAATTTATCTCCATCCTCACTTTTCTTTTATAAATGGCCATCCTGGTGGATGTTAAGTATAGTTGACTCTTGAACAGCATAGGGGTTGCAAGCACTGATCCTCCTCACAGTGCAAAATCTACATGTAACTTATAGTGAGCTCTCCATATATGCTATTTCTCCTGAGGTTCCGCATGTGCATGGATTATCTAGTACTACAGTATTTAGTACTGAAAAAAAATCCACCTATAAGTGAACTCATGCAGTTCAAACCCATGTTGTTCAAGGAACGTCTATATCTTGTATCTCATGTGGTTTTGCCTAGTACATCTCTGTTGAGCAACTTTTTATGTGCTGATTGGTCATTTGTATTTCTTTGGAGAAATGTATATTGAAATCTTATGTTCACAAGAATTGAGTTATATATTTTTTTATATGTTGTTTACATTTTCATTCATAATAAATTCTTTTTTAAAAAATTATTTTTTAATTGAAGGATAATTGCTTTACAGAATTTTGTTGTTTTCTTTCAAACATCAGCAGGAATCAACCAGGTGCACCAATGTCCCTTCCCTCCCGAACCTCTCTCCCATCTCCCTCCCCATCCTACCCTTCTAGATTGTTACAGAGCCCCTAATTGAGTTCCCTGAGTCATACAGCAAATTCCCATTGGCTATCTCTTTTACATATCATATTATAAGTTTCCATGTTACTCTCTCCATACATCTCACCCTCTCTCTCCTTCCCTCCCCCATGTACATAAGTCTCTTCTTTATATCTGTTTCTCCATTGCTGCCCTGAAAATCAGTTCTTCAGTACCATCTTTTTAGATTCCATGTATATGCATTAGTGTATGATATTTATATTTCTCTTTCTGACTCACTTCACTCTGGATAATAGGCTCTAGGTTCATCCACCTCATTAGAACTGACTCAAAGGTGTTCCTTTTTATGACTAATATTCCATTGTATATATGTACCTCAACTTCTTTGTGCATTCATCTGTCAATGAACATCTAGGTTGATTCCATGTTGTAGGTATTGTAAATAGTGCTACAATGAACATAGGGGACATGTGTCTTTTTCAGCTTTGGTTTCCTCAGGGTATATGCCTAGCAGTGGGATTGCTGGGTCATATGGTGGTTTTATTGCTAGCTTTTTAAGGAATTTCCATACCATCTTCCATTGTGGCTGTATCAATTTGCATTCCCACCAGCAATGCAAGAGGGTTCCCTTTTCTCCACACCCTCTCCAGCATTTATTGTTTGTAGACTTTTTGATGATGGCTATTCTGACTGGTATGAGGTGGTATCTCATTGTAGTTTTTATTTCCATTTCTGTAATAATGAGTGATGTTGAGCATCTTTTCATGTGTTTGTTAGCCATCTGTATGTCTTCTTTGGACAAATGTCTGTTTAGGTCTTTTTCCCACTTTTTGATTGGGTTGTTTGTTTTTCTGGTATTGAGTTGTATGAACTGCTTGTATATTTTGGAAATTAATTCTTTGTAAGTTGTTTCCTTTGCTATTATGTTCTCCCATTCTGAGGGTTGTCTTTTCACCTTGTTTCTACTTTCCTTTTCTGTGCAAAAGCTTTTAAGTTTAATTAGGTCCCACTTGTTTATTTTTGTTTTTATTTCCATTACTCTAGGGTAGTGGGTAATAGAGGATCTTGCTTTGATTTATGTCATCAAGTGTTCTGCCTATGTTTTCGCCTAAAAGTTTTATAGTTTCTGGTCTTACATTTAGGCCTTTAATCCATTTTGAGTTTATCTTTGTGTATGGCATTAGGAAGTATTCTAATTTCATTCTTTTACACATTGCTGTCCAGTTTCCCCAGCACCACTTACTATAGAGGTTGTCTTTGCCCCATTGTATATTCTTGCCTGCTTTGTCAAAAATAAGGTACCCATAGGTGCATGGGTTTATCTCTGGGCTCTCTATCCTGTTCCATTGTTCTTTATTTCTGTTTTTGTGCCAGTACCATACTGTCTTGATGACTGTAGCTTTGTAGTATAGTCTGAAGCCAGGAAGGTAGATTACTCGAGCTCCATTCTTCTTTCTCCAGACTGCTTTGACTATTTGGGATCTTTTGTATTTCCATATGAATTGTGAAATTTTTTGTTCTAGTTCTGTGAAAAATGCCATTGGTAATTTGATAGGGATTGCATTGAGTCTGTAGATGGCATTTGGTAGTTTAGTCATTTTCACAATATAGCAAAGATTAATAACACTAAAAGCTGGTTCTTTGAGAAGGTAAACTAAATTGCCAAACCACTAGCCAGACTCATCAAGAAAAAAAGAGAAAAATCAAATCAACAAAATCAGAAATGAAAAAAGAGAGGTTACAACAGATAACACTAAAATACAAAGGATCATAAGAGAACATTATGAGCAACTACATGCTAATAAAATGGACAACATAGAGGAAATGGACAGATTTTTAGAAAAGTTCAACTTTCCAAGACTGAACCAGGAAGAAATAGAAATCATGAACAAGCCAGTTACAAACACTAAAATTGAAACTGTGATAAAAAATCTCCCAAAATACAAAAGCCCAGGGCCAGATGGTTTCACAGGGGAATTCTGTCAAACATTTAGAGAAGAACTAATGCCTGTGTTTCTGAAACTTTCAAAAAACTGCAGAGGAAGGAACACTGCCAAATTCACTCCACAAGGCCACAATCACCCTGATACAAAAAAACAGGCAAAGACAATGCAAAAAAAGAAAATTACAGGCCAGTATCACTGTTGAATATAGATGCAAAAATCCTCAACGAAATTCTAGCAAACAGAATTCAACAACACATTAAAAAGCTCCATGATCAAGTCACGTTTATTCAAGGGATACAAGGATTCTTCAATATATGCAAATCAATCAACGTGATACACCATATTAACAAATTGAAAGATAAAAACCATATGATCATCTCAATAGATGTAGAAAAAGCCTTTGACAAAATTCAGCACCCATTTATGGTAAAAGCACTTCAAAAAATGAGCATAGGAGGAAACTACCTCAATTTAGTAAAGGTATATATGATAAGCCCACAGCAAATATTATTCTCAATGGTGAAAAACTGAAAGCATTCAATCTAAGATCAGGAACAGGACAAGGGTGTCCACTTTCACCACTATTATTGAACATAGTTTTGGAAGTCCTAGCTATGGCAATTAGAGAAGAAAAATAAATAAAAGGAATCCAGATAGGAAAAGAAGTAGAACTCTCACTATTTGCAGATGACATGATACTATACATAGAAAACCCAAAACAAACTATCAGAAAATTACTAGAGCTAATCAGTGAATTTAGCAGTCATGGGATACAAGGTCAGTACACAGAAATCACTTGCATTCCTATTGATTTCAAAATGCTTCTTCCATCCTGCAAGCTTCTGGGAACTCTGTTTATTGTTTATAGCATATATAACCATTAAAAATCTTCAAACCCTCCAGTATAGAAGTAACTGGTTGTGTTTTCACTACAAAAAGTTTAGAGTCTCAGAGAGATAAGAATCCTTTTCCACTTGATGGTTTTGCTTCAGTTTTAAGAGCAACTCCCTAAGAGGGAGCTAAAGGAGACCATCTAGGATACAGAGAGGTATTTAAGTTTAGGTCCTATGAAAAGCATTATAAGAATTAGAGTCATTTAGATTCTGGGAAACAACTCCAAAATGGAGAGTTTGTTTTCAGATGTCTTATGAAGTCAAGGATAGTTGGTTTTGTTGCATAAAGGCAATTCTAGTTAATGGAGTAGTAGATTCAAGAAGATCCAAAGATGAAAATACTTTTGGAAGTAATAACCTAGTGGAATTTGAGAATCTCCCCACATGAAATGTTTGATTACATGCACTTAAGGTCACATTTAAGGGAGAAATGTAAGGCTTTAGATAGCAGGTCATAGAAGATATCTTGGGTTATGTGATTCTACTTGGTGGCCTTTAAAGCTTTTAAAGTATTTCTTCCTTCAGGTTCAAGGGTCACCTGGGAAGCAGGCCACTGGAAAATGAGTTATACTGCACAATCAGTCTATTAATGAATAGGGGTGAAATAAGGCCTCAGCAGTTATCCAGAGAGTCTCTGGTCTCTGGGAACCACCATTCTCTCATGGGCTCAGAGTGATGGCTCTCTTGATTATAGCATAGGTTGTAGATTTAGAACTTCAAGGATGGAAGGGCCTTAAAAATCTCATATCTTATTTTAATTTTACCCTAATTCAAGTCCTTTTATAATATACCCAAGAAACAGTCTTTTAGCCTCCAAGTAAGGGCACTTAGTGGTGGGTAACTCTCTGAGTTAGCTTAACTCTTCTTTCAAGAGCTCTTTGCAACATTGAGCTAAAATATATCTTTCTACAGCTTCAACTCACTCATCACATTTGTATTATGCCCCAGTTCAAGACTTGCTTTATTGTTCTCTCTTCTGCATCTTCAGCTTCTCACTGCCGTCTTTTTGCTGCCATACACTGTGCTGGGTGATGGGGATATGGAGATGAATTAGACATGATTCCTGCCCTCAAGGAGTTCTCAGCCTAGTGAGAGTTCGACATGTACACAGAGAATTACAACAGTATGGTATGCTCTACAACAGAGGTATGTACAAGATACTATGGGGTTCAGAAGAGAAATCATTTGACTGAATCTGGACATGCAGAGGTTAGAGGAACTGATGATTAAGTTGAATCTCAAAAAAAGTAAAGGTTGACTTAAGCAGAAAAAGTATGGAGATTAGAAATAGAATGATGAATTGAGAACTACAGTTAGTTCATGAAATTAGGTTGCAAATGTGGGCTGGGACTAGATCTTTATATAGTGTGAAATGAATCAAGTGAAAGTGAAGTCGCTCAGTTGTGTCCGACTCTTGTTATGTGTGACCCCGTGGACTGTAGCTTGCCAGGCTCCTCCGTCCATGGGATTTTCTAGGCGAGAGTACTGGAGTGGGTTGCCATTTTCTTCTCCAGAGGATCTTCCCGACCCAGGGATCAAACCCGGATCTCCTGCATTATAGGCAGACACTTTACTGTCTGAGCCACCAGGGAAGTCTTATTTTGAATCAAAGCAAATTAAATTTGGATTTCATTTTGAGTATTTTAAGCAGGGGATGCTTTTGATGGTCACTGCGGTAGTAGTAAGTTATGGAAGATTTTCAGATTAAGACAGGGAAATCAGTTAGAAGGATAATATAGTAGTTAAGATGATAAATGATCTAAGGCTGGAAGGAGTGACAATGAAGATAACCTCTTAAATACAATGTTAAACAAATTATAGATATAAGTAGAACATGGGAAAATTTAGGCTTTCAGACTGGCAAATGGGTATCCTCCATCCCCACCTCCACCTTCATGAAAGATCCTTGCATGTTTTTTTATATAGGTGTTGCTGTTGGTTCCTTCAAGACCAGGGCTTGGCTGCACAGATTTTGCAAGTTCCTTTAGAGGGTGGGGCAGCCACATGTGAAATGTTGACTCTAAGAAAGACAACTGAAGAGCCACAGACTTCTCATAGTGTTACTAAGTTCTTGATCCTTCTCATCAGTAGCAGGGCTACCCACACCGTCACATATCTTCCAAAATATTTTTTACCAAAACTGGAGACTTTTATATTTAAAACCCTCTCAGGGAAGAAATGACCTTGGTTGTTATTGTCTCAATGCTTTATTTTGTTTAAGGATTTTTGAATGCTTATGGTTATATCTCCTGGTAAAAAATATTTACAATAATTAAAAATATAAATATATCTGGAATTTATTTTCTTGTTTCTCAAAGCAATATAAATACAATATTTGGCAAATTCTCTCCTTAAGGCTCAGAGGATTCAGAGAATGGCTTTCTGTGACTAGAATAATTGACTGGAGATTATGTTTAAGTAGACCTTTTGTATTTTCAGTGAACCTTATGAAACTAGCCATACTGAAGAGCAGTGGAGGGGAGAAGGGTTGGAAGAGGAAACCCTGAGCAGGACAGCAAAACAGTACAGTGACAGTTTGGGCCTTACACTCAGATCTAGCCTCATACTTACAATGTAGTTTTGAGCATGGTTTTGCACCTCTTTCTGATACTTTATTTCTTCTTATGTAAAATAGAATTAGTGATATCTTTTTGCAATGATGAGTGGGGGTGGGAATATAAGGATTTAATGGGATTATTTATGTAAATTGCTTGGAACAGATGTGGGATATGCTGAATGCTATATGAACTGTAGTTGCTGTTGATAATAATGTTGACCTTGACAAGGATTTAAAAAACATAGTTAACTAAAGGTACTTAACATTTTATATTGTCAATAAGGATGTTGGGGTTTGCAAAAGAAAGTAAAGCTACCTGATCTCAAGGTTTTCAGTGGCATGCTGGAGGGAAGTCAGTTTTCTGCTGTTATTTTTTTTTTCCCTCTGTCAAATAGGTTGGGAAACCAGATGACTTTTGTCCATGCCCTGATCACTAATCTATTGCATTTGCTCTTATTTCCAAATATAAAACTGTTGAAATTTTGTATAATACCTAAACTGAATAAAGTTATCCTAAAAAATGTAGAAAAATACTTTGGAATTGGTCAAAACTGGATTTGAAACCTATTACTAGCTATGTGATCTAAGGCATGTTACTTAACCTAATTGAACCTCAGTTTCTTCATCTAATATATAATAATTAATTTTCAGGGTGTTCATGAGGATATTGTAAAGTGTGTGTTATAAGCACGCTATAAATTACAGCTATCATTGTTAGTTCTTGGAACATTCACCGCATGACAGAAACAACAGCAGGCCCTGGTGGCTGGGAGGACTTCATGGATCCAACAGCAACCTGAAGAAATCCTACTCGGATGGATATAATACAACCTGCTAAGTGTCCTAGCACTTATCAGGTTGTATTATCATTGTCCGTGTCTATGGCTCTCGTCTACCAGACTCTAAATTCCTTACAGGCAAGGACAGTGCCTTATTCATCTTTGTATTCGCAGTGCCTAATCCGGTGCACATTGTAGGCCTCATTAAATGTTTGTTGAATGAAAAAATGAATCATCAACAGACATTAATTGGGCGCCTGCTCTGTGATCTCCATGGGCTCATCTTGTCCCCGCCAGTTGCCTACAACGTCCAAGCTGTCTTCAATATGCTTTCTTCTGAAGCTCACTCCTGTCTTCTAATTCTTTTGCCAAGGACTTTTCTGTGTAGTGCAAAGACAGCAAATATACTTCATCTCAAGTACCATCTCCAGTTGATTGATAGTATCTGTCTTTATTATGTTCTATAAAAAATAGTTCTGAAGCCAGGTGTCAACTCAGTATGAAAGAGGATTATAACTAATTAGTGATGTTTGCTGGGGGTGGGGGAAGGGGATTAGCAGCATAAGTGCCATATATATGTCATATTTAATATTGTGTTTTCCATGAAATACTCTGTTTCCATGCCTGTATTTTAGTCTTGGCTACTTGCAGATGTTGCATTGCCGCTGCTGCCACCACTGCTGTTACTACAGTTGCTACCAGTTGTTCCTTGGGTAGGACCAGAGTGATCATTGATCAGAAACTCATCCTCACAGTCTGGGGTTTGCTCCTGTTGCTGGTATTCAGTTTTCCCCTTTCAACTTTACCTCAGCTAACCCCTTACCTACATTAACAGGTAGGCCTTTAGTTTATGTTCACCACTCAACAGGCTCATATTTCCTTTTTCTTATTTACTGTGATTAATCATTATTGCTTCATGAGAAGCCTTCTTTCTATTAGAAGATGTGACAACTAGAATACAAGTTAAACCATTCCATCAAGGCCCTACAGTGAATCATATAAGTTCCCCTTTAATATAGGAGAAAATTGAGCATACTCACACACTATAAGGCAGGGAGAAGGCAGACGTTGTACATATGGGAGAGAGATGATAACTTATGGCTCTTAGAACATAGGCGGAGGGTTAGCCTTAGATCAAAGGAGTTACCTCTTTACTGGGGTATAGTGATAAGAATAGGAGTTAGAAACAGTACCTGATAAGGGTGTTGGAGATTTGTAATTGTAGAGGTGGGTGAGAGGAAGCTGACCAGGGACAGGATTACAGAGACAAGAGTCTTAAGAAATATCCAGGCCATATCAAAGTGAGCAACTAGTTTGAAACTTGATTAGAGACTCAGGAAAAGAAAAGGTAATCTTGGGCCACTGTCACAAGTAGCATTTGGTTGCCTAGAATTGATCTTGATTGATTGAAGGATAGGGGCTTCTCAGGTAGCTCAGTGGTAAAGAATCTGCCTGCCAGTACTGGAGATGCAGGTTCTATCCCTGGGTTAAGAAGATCCCCTGGAGGAGGGCATGGCAACCCACCCCAGTATTCTTGCCTGGAGAATCCCAGAGACAGAGGAGCCTAGCAGGATACAGTCCAGAGGGTCACAAAGAGTCAGACATGACTGAATGAGCATGATTGAGGGATGAACAGCTAGCAAGAGAAGAGTTACACACCAGTGAATTTGAGGATCCAGACTGTATATGAAAGGAAGGTCAGAGTCTGCATAGAAAAAGTGGCCTTAGTGTGATCAAGATGGGTGCTGAGTCTTTGGAAAACTGGTATGATAGGATCTATATCAGAGACTGAACTTTGGAATGGTAAAATTTAAAAACTGGAGTGATCAAGATACCTTTGATGCTAGGATGTCAGATGGTTGTTTACTTCAGTATTGAAATGACCCAGGATTATAGCAAAAGCTGGGCTAGGAATAAACACTGAGGGCTAGATAAAATAGGTTTCAGTGGCTGAAGAATGATCTGGGGATTGGCACATGACAACTGTGCAGGTTCAAGAGAAGAAAGGATGCAGTGGGATAGTAGTATGAGCCTCAGAAGAGTGGTGGAAATTACTAGAAGATGCAAAAACTGTTGTTTGCCCATTGCACTGAGGTTTTGGCTGGCAGAATGAACATCTAAAATGATTCCTTTCTCTATTAAGTGCTTATTCTATGCCTGACATTTTGCTGTGTGCCATATATTTCTCCCTTTTGGTCTGTCACATATCCTGTGTGAAAATGAGCAGCAATTCCAGGTGAGGGTTAGAGTTAGGCTGCTGGCCCTTAGCACTGGTGGAATCCTGTTGCCATCTCCTAACTCTTTGAAAGAGCAGAAGGCTGGTCATCTGAAAGTGTCAGAAAAAGATTTATTTAGGATCAGAATTTCTCCTTGACCTTGATGTAGCTTGATTACATGGTACATGCTTTTGTTGGCTGTGTTCCATAATATACTTTGGCCTCTGAGTTGAGGAGTGAACTAGAACTGTCCTTTGAAAAAGATAGGCGCAGTTCTTTAAAAACACATATTAATTAGAAACAAGACACAGTCCTATTATCTAATTGAGCTTTTAAGATAAAGAGTAGACAAAAGAAAGCCCTCATCAGTGGATGAATAACAAAACCACTTTGTAAAAGCCATTTAGGGTCAGGACAAATCCAGTTTAATGGCCCTATTGTAGATGTTCCCTGTGTTGTTGGGAAGGAGGGCTGGAAATTGATGCAAAGAGATAGCCCTTAGGATTTGGAAGGTAAAATTTAGGGTGAGTGTCTATGAGCCCTCTGACACCGCATGCAGTCCTTTTTCTTTTCTTATAGTCTTCAAACGAGTCAATATTCCAATGAAGGTTTAGAGCCAGTGTGTCAGAGTCACCAGGCCTTCAGACAGCCTATCCCCTCCTGTGGGAGCTGCTGTATATTTATTCCTCAGGAGGAGCTGGTAGAAGACTTCATGAAGGAGAAGAAAAGGAAAAAAGTCAGAGGACGACTACAACCTCTCTTCGTCTCAGCTTTGCAAAGCATGACTCAACAGAGAGATCACACTCTTGAAGACTCTCCAGACCACAGGTTGTTCTTTTCAATTGCATACTTAGCCCTCTCAGTTCCTTTCTGTTTTCAGAAGTTGTACTCTGTGTATATATGAACTATCACTTCCCATAAAAAGGACCCCATGTAGTCAAAAATTGCCAGATCTCCAATGCTGAAATATAGGCCCCCAGAGATGAGTTTTAAGTTTCAGCAACATAAGACCCCAACTTTATGGAAGGCAGTTAGTTGACTTGAAAGTAACCCCAGCCCCTGTGTTCATAATCCTTTTTCTTTCAGTCCCATGACTGAGATATCACTGATTAAAACAAACAAAAGCCATAACTTTCTACTTCCTCTGGCACTAGGAGTTATTCTCCTTCACTAGCACTTCTTTCCATCTGTTAAGAACCAAGGAGGTATGAATGCTAAGGTTGGGGTTGAATTTGTCATAATTACTGCTTTAGTTGGGGAATACTCATGTTAATCAGCCTGATACCAACTCCTATCTTATCTCCTGGCAGCCACCGCAGACACTAACCACAGCCAGCAACTGGACCTCAGCCCCAGGATTTACTATTGATGTCTCAACTGATTATGAAATCAGTAGGAGAGCTTGTATCCCTTTCTAGCTTGCTCATCAGAGATTTTAAGATTTGCATACATGTGGTATGTAAGGACACAAATCTTATGGGTTAATAGTAAACTGTCAGGAGTCCTGGTTACTTTTTGTCTCTTGGAAATGGGAAAGAAAGGGTATGGGAAAAGTGGAAAGTCTTATACCTTTCAGATATTCTCAATGATTGCTCAGGACACGCATAGTCACATCTTCTGATGCCTTATCTTATATCATGCCTCTCCTTTCTTCAGAATTGCAGTGTGCTCCTTGCTCTCTAGCCACTTTTCATTTCCTGCTCCACACTGATGGGTTTCAGCAAGTGTTTTTTCTTTTCCTTCCCCCAGGCCACATGTCTGTAACAGGCCCCAGCTGGGAAGAGCTTTATTGTGAATGAGTGAATGAAGCTTCAGTGAATGTTGGGAGTGACATCATGTTTTTCTCTCTGGATATGTGGAGAGAAGGAGTGCAGTGCAGAGAGGAAGGAGAGGGAAACTATGATATCCCATTATAAAGTAACAAATGCTTGACATTTTAGTGGGTATTAGACCTAAAAGCCTACATGATTGAAGGAAGCAAACCATGATCTCTGTTGTTTGTGAGTGAAGATAGGAATGAACTCCTTATTTCCTTGAAGAATGAAGGAAGGGAGGGAGGGAGAGAGAACTGAAGGAGGTCATAAAATCCTTTACTTAATTGGAGGAGGCACTGAGACTCGCTTCATGAACTTGTACTTTTTAAAGGTAGCTTGAAGATAAGTTGTGCTGCACTATTTCTGTTGCTACTCGTGAGAGTCACTACCAGCCTCTCTTCTCAGGTAGGTCTGCCTTTGTGGAGGTTTCTGTTGACTTTTATAAAGAAAGAACCCAGAAAAAAGTTTGCAACTTAGAAGAACCCTCTGGTTCAATGACAGGGTGTTAAAGGGGTTGAGGACAGAGGAAATGGAACAAATAGTATCATATAGCTCCGTTTTTATTTTATTTTTTCTTTTTAATAGGACTAATGGGCCAGAAATCTTGGGCAGAATGACTTCGGGCAACCCCAAATACCAGATATTGGCATAAGGAAACAGTACAATGAAAAGTCAATACTTGGACCTTTGTCATTCCACAGAGCATGATGTACTATCTAAAACAAAAAAGAAGAGCTGCTTTGGAGAAGGGCTTTAAAAGATTGTTTCATCAGAAGAAAGATTTAGAAGAGGGGAAACTTCCAGTTACATAAGATGGGCATTTTAGCATTTAAAGACGTCTGTTCCCTGTGTAGGTCATTGAGATTGATACCAGGAGCAGACTGTGGCTGACAAGGCCAGTTTAACTAAGCGGTTTCATGCTCCTAGAGAGATGCTGTCACTTTCTTTCTCACTTTGGCGAATATTCATCTGCAATGAGTCCAGTACCTGAAAGAGCAAGAAAACAACAACCATAGAGGGGGACAACAGTATGGCCTTCTGAGTGAAGACAGCAGCGAAAAATGTCATGAGATTGATTGCATTGGGCTGGGCTTGTTCTTTTTTTTAAAAAATGTCTTCTTTTTGATGATGAAAGTAACAGGTGGTCATAGTTAAAAAAATAAAGTGAAAGGTATAAATTAAAAAGTAAAGAATATCTATAATTTTAACAACCCAGAAAATCTTAACATTTGCATGTTTCCTTTTACAACTTTAAAAAAGTGTAACAGTTTAAAATCGACATTGTATTTGTTACTCTCCAACTTTCTCATTTAAAAATAAATAAGCATTTTTCCATGTCATTAGAATTACTTAAAAACACTATTAAGTGTCACATAATATTTCATATGAAAAATCCACCAAGCAACTGAGAGCTCTTTTCAGTTGTTGAGAAATCACCTTTACAAACCAACAGCATACAGAAGATTTAAACAATACAAATTACAAGCCTTACAAAATGTGAATGGAAATATATACACTTCTGACTTGAGTTACAGAATACACAATTCATTTGAAGTACATTTGGAATGCTTACAAGAACAGATTCTTGGGAGAGAGAGCAAGATGGCAGAGAGCAGGACGTGAAGCTCACCCTCTCTCATAAATAAAACAAAAATACATCTACATGTGGAATAATTTTCACAGCATATCTATTGAACACTGGCAGAAGACCTCTGACTGCTAAAAAGGCAAGAAAGTCACAATGTAACTGGGTGGGAATAAGGAAAGCAAGAGAGGAATCAAGATGAGACCTGCACCCCTAGGAGGGAACTGTGAAAGAAGAAAGGTTCCTGCATCCTGGGAAGCCCCATCACTAGTGTGGCCAAGAACAGAAATGGAGTTTGACAGCCTCAGAGGAAAATGCAGTAGCCATTTCTCTGCAGCCAGAGCACAGGGAGAACTGCACAGATGGTCAGTGCTGATGTCCTGCACTCCTCAGCCTGACACACAGATCTTCCAGTGCTGGTGGAGGCTGAGTGCTGAAACTTGGGCTTCAGAAATAAAACCCTGGGAGAGGACTGGGAATGCTCATTGATGTAAGTTGCATTTGTTTCCTATTGTTACTCTAAAAAATTATGACAGACTTTGTTGTTCACTTGCTAAATCGTGTCCAAATCTTTGCGACCTGGACTGCAGCATGCCAGGCTTCCCTGTCCTACACTATCTCCCAGAATTTGCTCAAACTCAAATCCATTGAGCCACTGATGCCATCCAACAATCTCATTCTCTGTCGCCCCCTTCTCTTCCTGTCTTCAATCTTTCCCAGCATCAGGATCTTCTCCATTAAGTCAGCTATTCACATCAAGTGGCCAAAGAGTTGGATCTTCAGCTTCAGCAGCAGTCCTTCCAATGAATATTCAGGGTTGATTTCCTTTAGGATTGACTGGTTTGATCTCCTTGCTATCCAAGGGACTCTTGAGAGCCTTCTCCAGCACCACAATTTGAAAGCATTGTTTCTTCAGTGCTCAGCCTTCTTTATGGTCCAACTTTCACATCCATACATGACTACTGGAAACACCATAGCTTTGACTATACAGACCTTTGTTGGCATAGTGATGTCTCTTCTTTTTAATACACTGTGTATGATTGTCATAACTTTCCTTCAAAGCAGCAAGCTTCTTTTAATTTCATGGCTGAAGTCACTGTCTGCAGTGATTTTGTAGCCCAGGAAAATAAAATCTGTCACTCCTTCCATTTTGTCCCATCTATCTGCCATGAAGTGATGGGACCAGATACCATGGTATTAGTTTTGTGAATGTTGAGCTTCAAGTCAGCTTTTTCACTTTCCTCTTTCACTCTCATCAAGAGGCTTTTTAAGACGCAGATATAAAGAACAGACTTTTGGACTCTGGGAGAAGGCGAGGGTGAGATGATTTGAGAGAATAGCATTGAAACATGTATATTACCATATGTGAAATAGGTGACCAGTCCAAGTTCAATGCATTAAAGAGGGCATTCAAAGCTGGTGCACATAGGGATGGAATGGGGAGAGAGGTGGGAGGGGGGTTCAGGATGGGGGGACACATATACACCCATGGCTGATTCATGTCAATGTATGGCAATAACCACCACAATATTGTAAAATAATTAGCCTTCAATTAAAATAAATAAATTCATTAAAAAAAAAAGAAGAGGCTCTTTAGTTCTTCTTCACTTTCTACCATTGGAGTGGTATCATCTACATATCTGAGGCTCTTGATATTTCTTTCGGCAAACTTAATTCCAGCTTGTGACTCATCCAGCCTGGCATTTCGCATGATGTACTCTGCATGTAAGTTAAATAAGCAGGGTAATAATATACAGCCTTGTCATACTCCTTTCCCAATTTGGAACCAGTCTGTTGTTTCATGTCTGGTTCTATTGCTTCCTTGACCTGCATACAGATGTCTCAGGAGACAGATAAGGTGACCTGGTATTCCCATCTCTTTAAGAATTTTCCACAATTTGTTGTGATCCACAGAGTCAAAGGCTTTAGCATAGTCCCCGAAGCAGATGTTTTTCTGGAACTCCCTTACTTTTTCTCTGATCCAATGAATATTGGCAATTTGATCTCTGGTTCCTCTGCCTTTTCAAAATCCAGGTTGTACATCTGGATGCTCTTGTTTCACATACTGCTGAAGCCTAACTTAAAGGATTTTGCGTGTTACTTTGCTAGCATGTGAACTGAACACAATTGTACGGCAGTGTGAACATTCTTCGGCATGGCTCTTTTGGGGGAATGGAAAGAAAGCTGACCTTTTCCAGTACTGTGGCCACTGCTGAATTTTCCGAATTTGCTGACATACTGACTGCCACACTTTAATAGCATCATTTGTTAGGATTTTAAATAGTCTAAAAAATTACAACAAGTCTGTGGCTTACAAGGATACAAATATATTATCCATAATATTTAATGGTGTTATAGGGTTGCACATATTTGTAAAATCTTATTATTTCTTTTCTATATGTTCCTCTGTCTTTTCCCTCTGTTTCTCCTTCTCTTCCTTCATTTAGATTATTTGAATATTTTCTAGCATCACTTAATTTACCATTGGGCTCTTTTTAAATTAATTTATTTACCTGCCTCTTGAGAAACCTGTAGGCAGGTCAGGAAGCAACAGTTAGAACTGGACATGGAACAACAGAGTGGTTCGAAATAGGAAAAGGAATACGTCAAGGCTGTACATTGTCACCCTGCTTATTTAACTGATATGCAGAATACATCATGAGAAACTCTGGGCTGGAAGAAGCACAGGCTGGAATCAAGATTGCCAGGAGAAATACCAATAACCTCAGATATGCAGATGACACCACCCTTAAGGCAGAAAGTGAAGAAGAACTAAACAGCCTCTTGATGAAAGTGAAAGAGGAGAGTGAAAAAGTTAGCTTAAAGCTCAATATTCAGAAAACTAAGATCATGGCATCCAGTCCCATCACTTCATGGCAGATAGATGGGGAAAAAGTGGAAACAGTGGCTGACTATTTTTCTGGGCTCTAAGCATCTAGGTTGCTTCCATGTCCTAGCTATTGAAAACAGTGCTGCGATGAACATTGGAGTACACGTGTCTCTCTCAATTCTAGTTTCCTCAGTGTGTATGCCCAGGAGTGGGATTGCTGGGTCATATGGCAGTTCTATTTCCAGTTTTCTAAGGAATCTCCACCCTGTTCTCCATAGTGGCCATACTAGTTTGCATTCCCACCAACAGTGTAAGACGGTTCCCTTTTCTCCACACCCTCTCCAGCATTTATTGCTTGTAGACTTTTGGATAGCAGCCATTCTGACCGGCTTGAGATGGTACCTCATTGTGGTTTTGATTTGCATTTTTCTGATAATGAGTGATGTTGAGCATCTTTTCATGTGTTTGTCATCTGTATGTCTTCTTTGGAGAAATGTATGTTTAGTTGTTTGGCCCATTTTTTTAAATTGGGTCATTAATTTTTCTGGCATTGAGCTGCAGGAGTTGCTTGCATATTTTTGAGATTAATTATTTGTCAGTTGCTTCATTTGCTATTATTTTCTCCCATTCTGAAGGCTGTCTTTTCACCTTGCTTATAGTTTCCTTTGTTGTGCAAAAGCTTTTAAGTTTAATTAGCTCCCATTTGCTTATTTTTTCTTTTCTTTCCCTTATTCTCAGAGGTGGGTCATAGAGGATCTTGCTGTGATTTATGTTGGAGAGTGTTTTGCCTATGTTCTCCTCTAGGAGTTTTATAGTTTCTGGTCTTACATTTAGATCTTTAATCCATTTTGAGTTTATTTTTGTGTATGGTGTTAGAAAGTGTTCTAGTTTCATTCTTTTACAGGTGGTTAACCAGTTTCCCAGCACCACTTGTTAAAGAGATTGTCTTTTCTCCATTGTATATCCTTGCCTCCTTTGTCAAAAAGATAAACTATCCATAGGTGCGTGGATTATCTCTGCGCTTTTTAATTTGTTCCACTGATCAAAATTCTGTCTTTGGGCCAGTACCATACCGTCTTGATAACTGTAGCTTTGTACTACAGTCTGAGGTCAGGAAGGTTGATTTTTCCAATTCCATTCTTCTTTCTCAAGATCGCTTTGGCTATTTGAGAATTTTTGTATTTCCATACAAATTGTGAAATTATTTGTTCTAGTTCTGTGAAAACTACTTGTAGCCAGCCTGATAGGGATTGCATTGAATCTATAGATTTCTTTGGGTAGTATAGTCATTTTCACTATATTGATTCTTCCAATTCATGATCATGGTATATATCTCCATCTATTTGTGTCCTCTTTGATTTCTTTCATCAGGGTTTATAGTTTTCTATATATAGGTCTTTTGTTTCTTTAGGTAGATATATTCCTAAGTATTTTATTCTTTTCATTGCAATGGTGAATGGGATTGTGTCCTTAATTGCTCTTTCTGTTTTCTGTTAGTGTATAGGAATGCAAGGGATTTCTGTGTATTAATTTTATACCCTACAATTTTACTATATTCATTGATTAGCTCTAGTAATTTTCTGGTGGTGTCTTTAGGGTTTTCTATATAGAAGATCATGTCATCTGCAAACAGTGAAAGTTTTACTTCTTCTTTTCCTATCTGGATTCCTTTTCTTTCTTTTTCTGCTCTGATTGCTGCGGCAAAAACTTCCAAAACTATGTTGAATAGTAGTGGTGAGAGTGGGCACCCTTGTCTTGTTCCTGACTTTAGGGGAAATGCTTTCAATTTTTCACCATTGAGGATAATGTTTGCTGTGGGTTTATCATATATGGCTTTTATTATGTTGAGGTCTGTTCCTTCTATCATGCTTTCTGGAGGGTTTTTTATCATAAATTCATGTTGAATTTTGTCAAAAGCTTTCTCTGCATCTATTGAGATAATCATATGGTTTTTATCTTTCAATTTGATAATGTGGTGTATCACATTGCTGCTGCTGCTGTGCTAAGTCGCTTCAGTTGTGTCCGACTCTGTGCGACCCCATAGACAGAAGCCCACTAGGCTCCTCTGTCCCTGGGATTCTCCAGGCAAGAATACTGGAGTGGGTTGCCATTTCCTTCTCCACATCTCCTCTTGACCACTTCTAATTTACCTTGATTTACCAGGGAGTTCATATTTCAGTGTCCTATCTTTTTGCCTTTTTATATGGTTCATGGGGTTCTCAAGGCAAGAATTTTGAAGTAGTTTGCCATTCCATTCTCCAGTGGACCACGTTTTGTCAGAACTCTCCGCCATGACCCATCCATCTTGGCTGGCCCTACACGGCATGGCTCATAGTTTCATTGAGTTAGACAAGGCTGTGGTCCATGTGATAAGTTTGATTAGTTTTCTGTGGTTATGGTTTACATTTTGTCCGCCCTCTGATGACTAAGGATAAGAGGCTTATGGAATCTTCTGGATGGGAGAGACTGACTTTGGGGCAATCTGGGTCTTGTTCACAGATCCCACAGAGACTGATCTAGACCTGTGTTTGCATCTTCTGCAGAGGTTCGGGTCATCAATGGCCTGCTGCAGGGGCAGGGGTTCCTGGTGCAGGTACCTGTGTCACACAGCCTATGGAATAAGCCCTCTTGGAGGAGGTTGCCATTAACCCCAACATAGAGCCGCAAAGCAGATGACCCACAAACTGCAAAACAATTATACCAAAGAAATTCTCAAACTGTTAAGAAAGCTCTAGGACCCAGAACAGATTTCCCAACATGGGGATCTGGCAAAGGGACTGAGAACCCCCAGAGAATTTGACTTTGGAGGCCAGTGGGATTTGATTACAGAACTTATACAGGACTGGGGAAACAGACACTTGGAGGGCACAAACAAAACCTTGTGTGAACTACAATCCAAGAGAAAGGAGCAGTGACCCCACAAGAGACTGACTCAGACCTGACTGTCAGTGTCCAGGAGACTCTGGCAGAGGTATTGGTTGGCAGGGGACTGCTGCAGAGTCAGGGATACTGTATGGCAGTGCATGCATGGGACCTTTTGAAGGAGGTCACCATTATCTTCATTGCCTCCACCATAGTCTAGTCTCAGGTCAAACAACAGGGAGGGAACACAGCCCAGCCCATCAACAGAAAATTGGATTAAAGATTTACTGAGCATGGCCCCATCCATCAGATGGAACCAGATGCCATGATCTTAAATTTTAATGTTGAGGTTTAAGCCAGATTTTTCACTCTCCTCTTTCACCCACAACAAGAGGCTCTTTAGTTCCTCTCACATGCTGCATTGACAGTGATATCATCTGCATATCTGAGGTTATTGGGATTTCTCCTGGCAATCTTTATTCCAGCTTGTGAATTCATCCAACCTGGCATTTTGCATGATGTATTCTGCATAGCAGTTAAATAAGCAGGGTGACAATATGCAGCTTTGTTGTACCCAAAGTATACACGCACATGTTCATTACAGCAGTGTTTACAATAGCCAAAACATAGAAGTAAACTAAATGCCCATTGACAGGAATGGATAAAGATGTGGTACACATATACAGTGGAATATTACTCAAAAAACTGAAATAATGGCATTTACAACAACATGGATGGGCCTAGACATTGTCATGCTGAATGAAGTATGTCAGACAGAGAAGGAGAAGTACTATATGACATCCCTTATATGCAGAATCTAAAACAAAATGATACAAATGAACTTACAAAACTGAAACAGACTCACAGACTTAGAGAATGAACTTATGGTTGCCAGGCAGAAGGGACAGTTAGGGAGTTTGCAATAGACATGTACACAATGCTATATTTTCAATGGATAATCAACAAGGAACTACTGTATAGCACATGCAACTCTGCTCAGTATTAGGTGGCAGCCTGGATGGGAGGGGGGATTGGGGGAGAATGGATACATATATGTGTGTGGCTGAATCCCTTTGCTGTTCACCTGAAACTGCACAACACTGTTAATTGTCTATACTCAGTCAATAATACAAAGTTAAAAAAAAAAAAGAAAAAAGCCTAAGTTATGAATCAGGTATTACTATGTAAACTGACTAGTTTAAATAGTACAGTTAGAATACATTAAAGCTGTTTGCTCAGATGACTAAGGCTTTACTATTTGTAAAGCTTGGCTAAGGGAGTTATTCTCAGCATTTTGAATTTTAAAACTACAACTTTGTCATTTTTTCCTTTGATTTCTGGTCTTGCCTGATTGGGCTAATTAGGCTCAGTCTCATCCTTGTGGACTGTATTTCAGTTCAGTTCATTTCAGTCGCTCAGTCATGTCTGACTCTTTGCAACCCCATGGACTGTAGGACGCCAGGGTTCCCTGTCCATCACCAACTCCCGGGGCCTACTCAAACTCATGTCCATCATGTCGGTGATGCCATCTGACCATCTCATCCTCTGTCATCCCCTTCTCCTGCTTACAATATTTCCAAGCATCAGCATCTTTTCCAATGAGTCAGCTCTTTGCATCAGGTGGCCAAGGTATTGGAGTTTCAGCTTCAGCATCAGTCCTTACAATGAATATTCAGGACTGATTTCCTTTAGGATTGACTTGCTTGATCTCCTTGCAGTCCAAGGGACTTTCAAGAGTCTTCTCTAACACCACAGTTCAAAAGCATCAGTTCTTTGGTGCTCAGCTTTCTTTATGATCCAACTCTCACATCCATACATGACTAATAGAAAAACAATAGCTTTGACTAGACAGACCTTTGTTGGCAAAGTAATGTCTCTGCCTTTTAATATGCTGTCTAGGTTGGTCATAGCTTTTCTTTCAAGGAGCAAGTGTCTTTTAATTTCATGGCTGCAGTCACCATCTGCAGTGACTTTGGAGCCCAAGAAAATAAAGTTTGTCACTGTTTCCATTGTTTCCCCATCTATTTGCCATGAAGTGATAGGACTGGATGTTTACATTCTGGTATTTGTAGAGATTTGCAAGAGACAGTTGCTTTTAGTTCCCCTAAGAATAGGTCTGTCACCTAAAAGATACTAAAAGTTTAATCAATAACAAGATTTATAATGAAATTGAAATTTATCTTATGAGCTCTATGTCCTAGAATTTTAGAATTTAATGTATCATGCTTGTGTGCATGCTAAGTCCCTTCAGTTGTGTCCAACTGTTTGTGACCCTATGCACTATAGCCTGCCAGGCTCCTCTGTCTGTGGGATTCTCCAAGCAAGAATACTAGAGTGGGTTGCCATGACCTCCTTGAGGGAATCTTCTCAATCCAGGGATCAAATCTGAGTCTTTTGTGTCTTCTGAAGTGGCAGGCATGTTCTTTACCACTAGTGCCACCTGCAAAGCCAATTTTTCATGTGTCAACTACAAATTCGCACTGACCATGGGCACTTGCCATCTACCTCTACAAGGATGTAATCATGTGCTACTGAAGCCACCAACCTTCAACACCCCCTGAAAGGAATTCAGAGTGGAAAGCAGAAATGAAGCACTTTGTACCCAGGGTAAAACTGGCAGGACAAGTCTTCAGGTAGATATTTTCAGGAGCCAATTTAAGGAGCCCAATTCTTGTATCTCCTCATATTTAGAAAAGCACTAAAATCCCTCATGATGATGACTGTTATTTGTGACTGGAAAAAGTTTCATAAGACTGGTAGAAATCTTCTGGGAAAATATGTGCTTGATTGCATGTATTCCCCCTCCACCAAAACCATGCCAAGTCACTTAGTTGTGTCCAACTCTTTGCGACTCTATGGACTATAGCCCTCCAGGCTCCTCTGTCCATGGGATTCTCCAGGCAAGAATACTGGAGTGAGTTCCCATGCCCTCCTCCAGGGGATCTTCCTGATCAGGGATCAAAACTGTGTCTCTTATGTCTCCTGCATTAGCAGACAGATTCTTTACCACTACTGCCACCTGGGAAGCCCTTCTCAGAGCTATCTGAGATGCTGTTTCCCAGGTCACAGTCCTCATTTTGCCCAACATGAAACAACTCACAGCTCTCACAATGTGTTTTTTTTTTTTTAATCAACAGTTGTAATGCAACCAGTGATGTGACCCAGAGTGGACTTCCCTCCTTTGCCTGAACTCTATGAGGAAGTGGAGCTTTGGTACCAGCAGTAGCCCATTACACTTTTTGAAAGATAGCAGGGTTTGCTCAGTTGTAGGAGACTAAGCAGTCTTGGCTGACTGGTTAGGTAAAAGGCTGACCTGACACTTCCTCAATTTGGCTGCCTTAATAGAAATTGTAGGGCTAAAAGGGAAAATATTATTAATACATGAGAGCTTTGTTCCACAGAAAAGGGACAACAGACCTCCTGGCCAGTTGTGGCTTTCTCAGGTAAGTGAGAAATTTACAGGAGTGGTAGAGGCCATGTCCTCATACTGTGCAGTGGTTCCATAGGGAAACCCATTCATTAACTGAAACACTTGCTCACCAAGGGGTGAGCTCACCAAGGGGTGAGCTCACCAAGGGGTCATTAATAAGAACTGTCCATTCAGCAATCTGAGCACTCACGGTGGCCTTAAGCTGCTAAAGAAAGAAACTGAGACATGTAAGAAGAGCTGAAATGAATCTGGGGTGACGCTTGGAAGAATTAAGCTCACAAGAAGCACATAGGCCCATCACACAATTTCAGTAGTGAATTTCATCCCAGACAAATTCAACAAACAATGGGAAATAGAATCTCTCAAAAACAGAAATGAGGAGCTCCAGAAAGCCAACCTCTGGCTAATACTCCAGCCAGATTCATGTATAATACGTACAGAGTTCATACTTGCAAGTACATAGTTAACTGGGAAAATTATACTAAAGGAGAGGTCAACCTAAAATGGCCAAATTGGGGTTCTTTTGATATTCCAAAATTGATATACACAGTTAAACCAGCTGGCCATAATATCAAGCAGACTGAATGGAATACTTACTTTGGTATGTAGAGCTTCCCTTGAAACTGTATCAGAACAAAAATGGCTGCTGGTACTCTGTTACTGTCTCTCCCTCTGCTTCCCCCAAGTATCCTCTTCTATCTGAATTAACTGGCCAGATGCTATCTCTTCCAATTTTTTCAATGCCTCCACCTCTTGCTGCTCCCCTCGCTCAAGCAAAGAAGGATTAAAAAAAAAAAAAAAAAAAAAAGTAATTATAGCTCCCTTAAGGAGAACTTAAAGCCTTAGCTAAGGAATTTCCTGATCCAACTCAGGATCCATTGGGATTTGCTAAGGAATTCAGGTTAACCATCCAGTCCTACAAGCCAAAGTTTTCAGATCTATATCAATTATTACAGCTGTTAGTTTCTGAAAGCAAAGCAAGGGAATGAATAGAGGAAGCAGGATAGAAACATCCCTTAACGGATTTGGAAACACAGGCTAAAAGTGAATGTAAGGAATTAGCTCAAAAATAATTCAAATTTATCCCACAGCTTTTTCCTAAAACTGTAGAGTGGACAGAGATTCAACAGTGCAAGCAAAGATCAAATGAATAAATTCTGGATTGTTAGGAAGGGTTTAAAAAAAAAAAAACAACTTCTAAGCAATATTCTGGCTTGACACCTGAGTCATTCTCTAACCATCAAAATAATCCTTTACTTAATTATGCCTTTTTAGAAGGCTCAGATGTGGATTTGACTACTCTAGTAAAAAGACAATGTAGGTTGGTCCAAGTTACACACAAACATTTGTTACACTGACTGATCAAGTTTTTGGAATCATTAAAAGAAATAAAAGGGTATATCCATGAAAAATAAGAAACTTCAATTGTGCCAATTAAGTACACAATGCTAGTAGGAGGTTAACTGACTTCCAACCAGTTTCATTCCAACCCACAGAGAAACTTTGCTTGAAAGAAAATAATAAGTTCTGAAGGGAGAAGTCCTATATAAAGAACCTGATTTTTGCTTCCTGTGCCTTGACGATCACATCTTATGTAGACACATCTCATGGTAGACACATCTCAGAATCACATCTTATGTAGATCATCTTTAATTTCTGAAACTAAAGGGGGAAAAAGGAGTATGAAGCCTGAATTTTTTTTTTCCATTCCAACTGCTATTTATAAACTAGTGAGTTTTATAATGTGATATCTGATTCATGACTAAGGTTAGAAGATGAAACTGGATATCTTGTTGTCTCTGGCTGGACATATGAATGTCTCAGTATATGTCTTTGTCTTTGGATAGTATTGCTGAGGTTTATTTGTAATAAGCTCCAATTTAATTGGTATAGAGAAAAGTAAGCATTTATAGTATCAACATTAAGTATAATACTTTTACTGTGCATCGGTTTAATACAAGCTGAATAAGATCTTGTATCTGTTGAAAACTTCTCAGCAAGGAAAGTAACTCAATGTGAAGAAACTTTAAGGAAAGAAATGTAAATGAGATAAGGACTTTTAGATAAAATTTATTAAGAATAATTATGTTTAATTACCCCCAATGTTCATCGCAGCACTGTTTATAATAGCCAGGACATGGAAGCAACCTAGATGTCCATCAGCAGACGAATGGATGAAAAAGCTGTGGCAAATATACACAATGGAATATTACTCGGCCATTAAAAAGAATACATTTGAATCAGTTCTAATGAGGTAGATGAAACTAGAGCCTATTATACAGAGTGAAATAAGTCAGAAAGAAAAACACCAATACAGTATACTAATGCATATATGTGGAATTTAGAAAGATGGTAATGATAACCCTGTATGAGAGACAGCAAAAGAGACACAGATGTATAGAACAGCCTTTTGGACTCTGTGGGAGAGGGCGAGGGTGGGATGATATGGGAGAACGGCATTGAAACATGTAAATTATCAAATGTGAAATGAATCGCCAGTCCAGGTTTGATGCATGATACAGGGTGCTTGGGGCTGGAGCACTGGGATGAACCAGAGGGATGGGATGGGGAGGGAGGTGGTAGGGGTGTTCAGGATGGGACACACATGTACACCCATGGCAGATTCATGTCAATGTATGGCAAAACCAATACAATATTCTAAAGTAAAATAAATAAATAAATAAAACTGAAAAAAAAAATCTCTTCAGATTTTGGTAACTTGGAAATCTAGGGTTGTGCAAAATTAAATGATGGAAGTTATTGAATAGGGAGGTCACTCCCAAATAAAATAAGATACTGAAACATTAATTACTGAGCACTGGCTTCCTCTCACAGATAAGTTAAAGATATTTTGGACTATTAATGAATATGTTAGGTGCCATCCTGAAATGTTTTCTATAAGAAAGCAAGTATTTTTAGAAATTATCACAGGTATTTGTGTTCACCAATCTATAGAGTGCTGATATAAAGGACAATTCATGGTTGCATAAAAAAAGTAGAATTCAAGTCGATGTATGGCAAAACCAATACCATCTTGGCTTACTTAACTCTGTATAATAGGCCCTAGTTTCATCCACCTCATTAGAACTGATTCAAATATATTCTTTTAATGGCTGAGTAATATTCCATTGTGCATATTTACCACAGCTTTCTCATCCATTCATCTGCTGATGGACATCTAGGTTGCTTCCATGTCCTGACTATTATAAACAGTGCTGCGATGAACATTGGGGTAATTAAACATAATTTAAAAAATAAAATAAAATAAATGGCAACCCTCAAAAAAAAAAGACAATTTTTCAAGCTTAAGAGACTGAGGATATGTAAATATGTGTATTAAGAAAAAATAAAACTACAATGCATTTTTTTAGTAAAGAAGGTATGAGGAATGGAATTGTATTTTATTAAGGAAAAAGGTAGTAGGTTGACTTACAGGTGTTTGTTACTGGATGGGCAAATTAAGTGATGGCTACAGAAAGCAAGAAAGCTTTGTGGAAAGTAGACCCTGAAGAAAAAGTTTTGTGCATAGTACAAGTTTTCTTAAGATGATGAACTACCTTTGATAACAGATTTTTAAGTCCCTTCCTTTTAAGTGATCTGCTCTGTATTAGACTTTGAAATCTTTTATTGCAACTTGAGCTAAGTGAATAAATGTTGTTTCACGGTGACCTATGATCCTATCTGAATGAGTGTTTTAACCTCTTGATATTTATTGACAAAATATATTAAATCAAAATTTAATGAAGTCCTTTGACTTCTGTCTAATTTCAGGATGCTTCAAAGGGCCCCTGAAATCTCCCAAAGAGAAATATTAAGCTAATTAGATTCAGTTGGTATGTTAAATTACATGGGAGATATTGTCAAATGAGTAATAAAATATTCTTAAGTTATGTTGTGTGGTAAATTTGAATAATACAAATAGTTGAGAAATCATGTGGAATTCCCAAAAATGTGATATGTTCTGGTAAAATGATAGTCATAATTCTAGTTGTCATCTTAAAGTGTTATATGTCATAGCAGTAACCAAGCTTCTTTGTCAGTTCTATTGTAATCAGATTTAAATGTGCATTCATAAGTCTTTTGTCATTATAGACACTTATGGTTTCACTCTAATGTCTTTGCAAAAATGCTTCCTCTTCAAGAAGAAATACAGAAAGAATCTTTGTTAATACAAGTTTCTAACTTTCAGACCATTATACTGAACTGGGCAAAAAACCTCCAAGGAGCGGCTGCTGCATGGGCACAGGGGGGCCGAGAGGAACTACTCCATGTTCAAGGTCAGGAGGGGCGGCCGTGAGAAGATACCTCTCGTCCAAGGTAAGGAGCACTGGCTGCGCTTTGCTGGAGCAGCCGTGAAGAGATACCCCACGTCCGAGGTAAGAGAAACCCAAGTAAGATGGTAGGTGTTGCGAGAGGGCATCAGAGGGCAGACACACAAAAACCATAATCACAGAAAACTAGCCAACTTGATCACAGGACCACAGTCTTGTCCAACTCAATGAAAATAAGCCATGCCTTGTGGTGACCACCCAAGACGGTTGGGTCATGGTGGAGAGGTCTGACAGAATGTGGTCCACTGGAGAAGGGAATCGCAAATCACTTCAGTATTCTTGCCTTGAGAACCCCATAAACAGTATGAGAAGGCAAAATGAGGGGATACTGAAAGAGGAACTCCCCAGGTCAGTAGGTGCCCAATATGCTACTGGAGATCAGTGGAGGAATAACTCCTGAAAGAATGAAGGGATGGAGCCAAAGAAAAAACAGTACCCAGTTGTGGATGGGACTAGTGATAGAAGCAAGGTCCGATGCTGTAAAGACCAATATTGCATAGGAACCTGCAATGTTATGAATGAATCAAGGCAAGTTGGAAGTGGTCAAACAGGAGATGGCAAGAGTGCTGATTCTAGGAATCAGCAAACTAAAATGGACTGGGATGGGTGAATTTAACTCAGATGACCATTATATCTACTACTGTGGGCAGGGATACCTTAGAAGAAATGGAGTAGCCATCATAGTCAACAAAAGAGTCCGAAATGTAGTACTTGAATGCAATCTCAGAAACGACAGAATGATCTCTGTTCGTTTCCACGGCAAACCATTCAATATCACAGTAATCCAAGCCTATGCCCCAACTAGTAACCCTGAAGAAGCTGAAGTTGAACAAGTCTATGAAGACCGACAAGACCTTTTAGAACTAACACCCAAAAAAGATGTCCTTTTCATTATTGAGGACTGGAATGCAAAAGTAGGATGTCAAGAAACACCTGGAGTAACAGGCAAATTTGGCCTTGGAGTACGGAATGAAGCAGGGCAAAGGCTAATAGAGTTTTGCCAAGAGAACACACTGGTCATAGCAAACACCCTCTTCCAACAACACAAGAGAAGACTCTACACATGGACATCACCAGATTGTCAACATCGAAATCAGATTGATTATATTCTTTGCAGCCAAAGATGGAGAAGCTCTATACAGTCAGCAAAAACAAGACCAGGAGCTGACTGTGGCTCAGATCATGAACTCCTTATTGCCAAATTCAGACTTAAACTGAAGAGAGTAGGGATAACCACTAGACCATTCAGGTATGACCTAAATCAAATCCCTTATGAACATACAGTGGAAGTGAGAAGTAGATTTAAGGGACTAGATCTGATAGACAAAGAGCCTGATGAACTATGGACGCAGGTTCATGACACTGCACAGGAGACAGGGATCAAGACCATCCTCAAGGAAAAGAAATGCAAAAAGGCAAAATGGTTGTCTGAGGAGGCCTTACAAATAGCTGTGAAAAGAAGAGAAGCAAAAAGCAAAGGAGACAAGGAAAGATATTCCCATTTGAATGCAGACTTCCAAACAATAGCCAGGAGAGATAAGAAAGGCTTCCTCAGTGATCAATGCAAAGAAATAGAGGAAAACAACAGAATGGGAAAGACTAAAGATCTCTTCAAGAATATTAGAGATATCAAGGGAACATTTCAGGCAAAGATGGGTTCAATAAAGGACAGAAATGGTATGGACCTAACAGAAACAGAAGATACTAAGAAGAGGTGTCAAGAATACACAGAAGAACTGTACAAAAAAAGATCTTCACGAGCCAGATAATCACAATGATGTGATCACTCACCTAGAGCCAGACATCCTGGAATGTGAAGTCAAGTGGGCCTTAGGAAGCATCACTACGAACAAAGCTAGTGGAGGTGATGGAATTCCAGTTGAGCTATTTCAAATCCTGAGAGATGACACTGTGAAAGTGCTGCACTCAATATGTCAGCAAATTTGGAAAACTCAGCAGTAGCCACAGGACTGGAAAAGGTCAGTTTTCATTCCAATCCCAAAGAAAGGCAATGACAAAGAATGCTCAAACTACCACACAATTGCACTCATCTCACATCCTAGTAAAATAAGGCTCAAAATTCTCCAAGCCAGGCTTCAGCAATACGTGAACCGAGAACTTCCAGATGTTCAAGCTGGTTTTAGAAAAGGCAGAGGAACCAGAGATCAAATTGCCAATATCCGCTGGATCATCGAAAAAGGAAGAGAGTTCCAGAAAAACATCTATTTCTGCTTTACTGACTATGCCAAAGCCTTCAACTGTGTGGATCACAATAATCTGTGGAAAATTCTGAAAGAGATGGGAATACCAGACCACCTGACCTGCCTCTTGAGAAGCCTGTGTGCAGGTCAGGAAGCAACAGTGAGAACTGGACATGGAACAACAGACTGGTTCCAAATAGGAAAAGGAGTATGCCAAGGCTGTAAACTGTCACCCTGCTTATTTAACTTATATGCAGAGTACATCATGAGAAACGCTGGGTTGGAAGAAGCACAAACTGGAATTAAGATTGCCAGGAGACATATCAATAACCTCAGATATTCAGATGACACCACCCTTATGGCAGAAAGTTAAGAGGAACTAAAAAGTCTCTTGATGAAAGTGAAAGACAAAAGTGAAAACGTTGGCTTAAAGCTCAACATTCAGAAAACTAAGATCATGGCATCTGGTCCCATCACCTCATGGGAAATAGATGGGGAGACAGTGGAAACAGTGTCAGACTTTATTTTTGGGGCCTACAAAATCAGTGCAGATGGTGATTGCAGCCGTGAAATTAAAAGACGCCTACTCCTTGGATGAAAAGTTCTGACCAACCCAGATAGCATATTAAAAAGCAGAGACATTACTTTGCCAACAAAGGTCTGTCTGGTCAAGGCTATGGTTTTTCCAGTGGTCATGTATGGATATGAGAGTTGGACTGTGAAGAAAGCTGAGCGCCGAAAAATTGATGCTTTTGAACTGTGGTGTTGGAGAAGACTCTTGAGAGTCCCTTGGACTGCAAGGAGATCCAACCAGTCCATCCTGAAGATCAGCCCTGGGTGTTCATTGAAAGGACTGATGCTGAAACTAAAACTCGAATACTTTGGCCACCGCATGCGAAGAGTTGACTCATTGGTAAAGACCCTGATGCCGGGAGGGATTGGGGGCAGGAGGAGAAGGGGACGACAGAGGATGAGATGGCTGGATGGCATCACCGACTCGATGGGCATGAGTTTGAGTAAACTCCTGGAGTTTTTGATGGACAGGGAGGCCTGGCGTGCTACGATTCATGGGGTCGCAAAGCGTTGGACACGACTGAGCGACTGCACTGAACTGAACTAATGAGATTCATAAACTGATAACAAAAAGAGTTAACAAAATACTCAGTGAACTGCTGAAAATGGTTACTATTTTTATGAATTCTGTCTGAAAAATTACAGGTCTGAGTCTATGTTTTCCAGGTATAAGGAAAAACGTCCCCTGAAACTAATTATCACTTCAGTTCAGTTCCTCTGGTCATGTCCGACTCTTTGGGACCAATGGACTGCAGCATGCTAGGCTTCCCTGTCCATCACCAACTCCTGGAGCCTGTTCAAGCTCATCTCCATTGAGTTGGTGATGACATCCAACCATCTCATCCTGTCATACTCATTTCCTCCCGCCTTCCATTGTTCCCAGCATCAGCGTCTTTTCTAGTGAGTCAGTTCTTCACATCAGGTGGACAAAATATTGGAGCTTCAGCTTCAGCATCAGTCCTTCCAGTGAATATTCAGGACTGATTTCCTTTAGGATGAACTGGTTTGATCTCCTTGCAGTCCAAGGGACTCTCAAGAGTCTTCTCCAACACCACAGTCCAAAAGTATCAATTCTTCAGTGCTCAGCTTTCTTCACAGTCCAGCTCTCACATCCATACATGAACACTGGAAAAAACATAGGTTTGACTAGACGGACCTTTGTTGGCAAAGTAATGTCTCTGCTCTTTAATATGCTCTCTAGGTTTGGCATAGCTTTTCTTCCAAGGAGCAAGCATCTTTTAATTTCATGCCTGCAGTCACCATCTGCAGTGATTTCACCTAAGAGATCTAGGTGAATTCCTCTCTTTACAAGGTTCCCCAAATACTTTATGATTTCTGTACTTATTAGTGAGGTAGTCTTCCTGATTTATCTGATAAAGCCGCTGGAAACCTAACATTTTACAATCTCTGGATGGAGCACATAGAAAAGATAAATATTTCAATTCTGCTTAAAAAGATGCCACAAACAAAGAAAATTACAGGCAAGTAGCACTGATGAACATAGATGCAAATAACTTCAAAATTCTAGCAAACAGAATCCAACAATATATTTAAACAATCATACATCATGATCAACTGAGCTTTATCCCAGGGATATAAGGATTCTTCAGTATATGCAAATCAATCAATGTGATACACAACATTAGCAAACTGAGAGATAAAAATCATATGACCATCTCAATAGATGCAGAAAAAGGTTTTCACAAAATTTTACACTCATTTATGACCAAAAAAAAAAAAAAAAACCTCTCCAGAAAGTAGGTATATCTCAACATATCTCAACATAATGAAGACCATAGATGATAAACCTACAGCAAACATTACTCTCAATAGTGAAAAACTGAAAGCATTTCTTGAAGATCAGGAACAAGGCAATGGTGCCCACACTCACCAATATTACTTAACATAGTTTTGAAAGTCCTAGCTACAGCAATCAGAGAAGAAAAAGAAATAATAAGGAATCCAGATTGGAAAAGAAGATGTAAAACTCTCACTGTTTGCAAATGACATGATACTCTACCTAAGATGTCATCAGAAAATTACTAGAGCTAATCAATGAATATAGCAAAGTTACAGGATATAAAATTAATACAGAGAAATCCCTTGCATTCCTATACACTAACAATGAAAAATCAGAAAGAGAAATTAAGGAAACAATCCCATTCACTACTGCAACAAAAACAATAAAATACCTAGGAGTAAACTTACCTAAAGAGAAAAAAGACTTGTATGCAGAAAACTATACGACACTGATGAAAGAAATCAAAGATAGCACAAACAGATGGAGAGATATACTATGTTCGTGGATTGGAAGAATCTATATTGTGAAAATGACTATACTATTCAAAGCAATCTACAGATCTAATGCAATCTCTATCAAACTATCAAAGATATTTTTCACAGAATGAAAACAAAAAATTGCACAATTTGTATGTAAATACAAAAGACCCAATGTGCCAAAGCAATTTTAAGAAGAATGGATCTGGAGGAACCAACCTTCCTGACTTCAGACTATACTACAAAGCAACAGTCATCAAGACAGTATGGTACTGGCACAAAAACAGAAATATAGACCAATGGAACAAGAGATAAAGCCCAGAGATAACCCACACTCCTATGGGCACCTTATCTTTGACAAACGAGGCAAAAATACATAATGGAGAAAAGATATTCTCTTCAGTAAATAATGCTGGGAAAACTGGACAGCTCCATGTAAAAAAATGAAATTAGAACACTTCATAACACCATATACAAAAATAAACTCAAACTGGATTAAAGACCTAAATGTAAGACCAGAAACTATAAAACTCTTAAAAGAAAACATAGGCAGAACACTCTTTGACATAAATCACAGGAAGATCCTCTATGACCTACCTCACAGAGTTATGGAAATAAAAACAAAAATAAACAAATGGGACATAATTAAACTTAAAGAAGACCTAAACAGACATTTCTCCAAAGACATATAGATGGCCAATAAACACAATGATGCTCAACATTGTTCATTATTTCAGAAATGCAAATTGAAAATTATACTCATGTAAAGTTTCAGGATATAAAATTAATACACAGAAATCCCTTGCATTCCTATACACTAACAAGGAGACAACAGAAAGAGAAATTAAGGAAACAATACCATTCACCATTGCAATGAAAAGAACAAAATACATAGGAATAAATCTACCTAAAGAAACGAAAGACCTATATATAGAAAACTATAAAACACTGATGAAAGAAATCAAAGAGGACACAAATAGATGGAGAAATATACCGTGCTCATGGATCAGAAGAATCAATATAGTGAAAATGAGTATACGATCCAAAGCAATCTATAGATTCAATGCAATCCCTATCAACCTACCAATGGTATTTTTTAGAGAACTACAACAAATAATTTCACAATTTGTATGGAAATACAAAAAACCTCGAATAGCCAAAGCAATCTTGAGAAAGAAGAATGGAACTGGAGGAATCAACCTGCCTGACTTCAGGCTCTACTAAAAAGCCACAGTCATCAAAACAGTGTGGTACTGACACAAAGACAGAAATATAGATCAATGGAACAAAATAGAAAGCCCAGAGATAAATCCACATACCTATGGACATCTTATCTTTGACAAAGCAGGCAAGAATATACAATGGAGAAAAGACAATCTCTTTAACAAGTGATGCTGGGGAAACTGGTCAACCACTTGTAAAAGAATGAAACTAGAACAGTTTTTAACACCATATGCAAAAACAAACTCAAAATGGATTAAAGATCTAAACGTAAGACCAGAAACTATAAAACTCCTAGAGGAAAACATAGACAAAACACTCTCCAACATAAGCCACAGCAGGATCCTCTATGACCCACCTCCCAGAATATTGTAAATAAAAGCAAAAATAAACAAATGGGACCAAATTAAAATTAAAAGCTTTTGCACAACAAAGGAAACTATAAGCAAAGGGAAAAGACAACCTTCAGAATAGGAGAAAATAATAGCAAATGAAGCAGCAGACAAAGAATTAATCTCAAAAATATACAAGCAACTCCTGCAGCTCAATTCCAGAAAAATAAAAGACCCAATCAAAAAGTGGGCCAAAGAACTAAACAGACATTTCTCCAAAGAAGACATACAGATGGCTAACAAACACATGAAAAGATGCTCAACATCGCTCATTATCAGAGAAACGCAAATCAAAACTACAATGAGGTACCATTACACTCCAGTCAGAATGGCTGCTATCCAAAAGTCTACAAGCAATAAATGCTGGATGTTGGGGTCCTTTAATGGACCGGAACCTGGTGGTATAGAGTCGACGATAGAAAGTAAAAGAGAGAAAGAGAGAGAGAGATAAAAAAAGACCCAGGGACCTAAGCCCTGATGGAACAAAGGTGCTTTAATGATTTTTCTTTGAGTATATATAGGCTGTGGTACAGGAAACTTCTTTCAGGAATGATAGAGATCAGAAAACCAAACGTACAGCAACCGTTACCAAGGAAACAAGGGGTAATGTTAGTCACAAGGTCAGGAGACAATCCATATCTCAAGAAAGGGGAACGAGTTAAGCAGTTTTGCCCTAAAGAGAATGTTTACTAAAGGAGACACAAGCCTGCCTCACACAATGACCTCAGTCCCTGGGAGCAGCGTGCTGTTCTGCTTTGAAGAGGGACAAAGGACTCATGAGAGACAGCAAGTAGGAATCCTCCCGTCAAACATTCCCTGATAATTCCCCCTTATTTATTTATAATATTTGTAAGAAGAGTTCTGACCATCAGAATTTGTTCAGTTTTGACAATCTTTGCATGAAGGCAACGGTAGACAACAAATATAACTGTTAAGACAATCACCAAAATTATAGTTCTAGACCCAATGCTATGAGTAAGGCTTTTGAAACCATCCATGTGGGTCTAGCCCAGATAATTGATCAGATAATTGTTTAGCTAAAGTTTCCATACTAGTGGAAGAGGGCAGATTATTAGAAAAGGTTTCACATATTTCTTTTTTGTAATAACTGTACATTCAGAAAGGCATTATCATATATGTTTTGTAAATGAAACTTGATTTGTTTCCAGTTGTAGCCACTATTATGGAAATGAACAGGAGTAACATGAAATTGAGTAGAATTTCAATCACATTTTAGCATCATCTGTTTTTGTACATCTGTTCATTGATCTCCAACCCATTTGATGACTGTTCTCAGTTCCTGTATTTTTTTTAAATATCTTCATCTATTTGAGCCTGAGTGGCCCACATAGTATGAGCATCTTTAGTCCAATTTTGGATAAAATTATGTGTTTGAATTGAGGTTTGTAAAGTAACGCTAGTGATGGCAGCAATGGTGCAAATAGTTATTAATCTTATAATGCCAAAAATCAGCCATCCAATGTATCATTTAGATCGCTAGAGCAATTTAGTAAATAACTGGGAAGGAAGTTTAGCCTTGGGACCTTCTTCCCAGGGCCATTGGAGTTTATTGGTAACCATAGATTATGTCAAGATCGAAGAATCAAAAGGGAGTCATTTTTTAAGGAAATAGAGGAGTTAAGACAAGTATATAATTTACAATTTATGCAAGTTACAGAACGTAAAGTCTTATTGAATTGTAAATTTCCTATAGCTACAACAAAAGGAAGTGGAACATAGGCTTGTATAAAATATGATTGATTATAGTGAAAGAAATAATTGCTATAGCTATGATTGGTCCCTGTGAAATGTCTGGTCCAAGTCCCAAGTTCTTCAGTGTTTGCAGCAAGTTTTCAGATGTCCCATTGTTTAGGCCCAATCTGTTTATCAAGGATGATTGGAGGACGAGGTGGGGGCCATTCCATCGTCAAGCTAGCCAAGAAGTCTTCTGTCATGGTAATGTTCTATTGTAGTATTAGTAACCTTCCATGTTACTTGAGTAATATAATCATACATAGTATTGTTAATATTATCTGAGCAGTTCAATAACCACATACTATGGGGTCTCCAATTGACAACTGTATGATTAGCTATAAACATTAATTTTTCTGATTTGGCCTGACATTTGTCTTAATGAACAGGAATATATTTAAAGTTCTTATTAGTAAACCCTTTGCATAGTGTTCTTTGTTTTTTCTTTAATTCTTTTCCTAAAGTTTTAGTAGTATAAACATGATTTATGGACAAAGAAAGGGCAGTAAGTAATCTAAGAAGCATCAGAAAGTCCTCTTTTGGAGGCAGGGGAAGGCCTAAGTTTGTCGGCTAACGTTTATGCATAATTCTGTTGTGCCCATACACAAAGGAAGGATTTTATAACCTAGAAAGATATTAATTAGTTTTTCTTTTTCTTCAGGATGAGAGGGCCCCTCCAAGTTCCAAGGAGGGGGCATATGTGTTGACTCATTAGTGGATATGATTGGTCCTATATCTGCCCATTTTATAACCTACAATAAAAAAGGGGGATTAGGTATATAAGCCCAGTAATTGTGGTCAATCAAGTCAGCCTGAGCGGGGGAAGCAAAGCAAGCAAAGCAAGCATAGCGAAGAAAAATATTTTCAGGATTCCAAGGCATTCCCTGTTGAGAAATCCCTGTTGAGATTTTCAGTTTGATTAGTAAGGGTTTTTATCTGTCCCCAAGTAGGGAGATCATAGGGTCAATGATGTCGAGTGTGGCGTTTTTTGGAAATTTTTAATGTCGCCATGGCTTGTATTGGAATTCTTTCTTTCTGGGTTTTTTGCTGTTTCATCTCTAGTTTGAATGCTGGGGGCCCCCTTAGGTTGAATCTTTTGAAGAGGAAGTCATGTGAGCTCGTTGGATCCATCTGGAGAAATAGAAACACCCCTTTCCCTGTAAGATTAGTTTCTTAGATTTCCATTGATTAGTTAACCCATCTTGATATCAAATGGGCAAAGGAAAGGAGGTGTCCTTTAATGTTTCAAAACTTTTTTTTTTGTTTTTTGCTTTTGTCAAAACATCTCTTTGTGGTAAGTTTAAAAAGTTTAAAACAAATAAGGCTATATTAACAATAGTTATAAAAAGAAAGGAAAGCGATAATGATGAAAACATTCTTAGGAAATATTTCAGTCCAAAAGAAAAAAATCATTCAGAAATCTGTTTGAGACTGGTATTTGGCTGTGGTTTGTGTTATTTGGGGCAAAGGATTAGGAGTAACCATTCAAATATTTTTTCCTAAGTGAAATTATTGAAAAGGTGATGCAGAACAACTTGACAAATGAAATGTTGCTCACATCCAAATATATTTGACCTTGTCCTTGAAAAAGAAATGCAGCTTAGCAACTGTTGAATCTCACTGTTCAGTGTGTTAAAGAAGATGATTATACTTTCAAGACAGACCTGAAAAGAAGGTGGATATTTTACATTTTTGCTATTCTTAGGAACAAATAATTTATTCAGGAAATGGTGTCTTTTTTATGTTGTTTTTGTTTTGTTTTAAGAATCTTACAGATTGGAAACAGAAATAAAGTCATATTAATAATAGTTATAGGCTTATAGACTATATTACATTAGAATCTAGTAAAGTTTGTTCTGGATAAGGAAGATAAAAGTGTTCCTGTGTATTTCTTCTTATTTAATTTTTTATTTGCAGTTACAGTGTGTAATGTGTTTGTTTAATTATATCTTGTGTTTGTGGATTATAAGGAATGTCTGTAATCTGTTTAATAGAGAATGAATGTAAAAATTGTTTTAACTGCTTAGAAATATAGGCAGAGTCATTGTCTGTTTTTATAGAATTAGGTGTTCTCATTATCACAAAGTAAGTTGATAGGTGGGTTATAACATGTTGTGTAGTTTTACCTAAGAGAGGTGTTGCCCCTTGAAAAGAAGAATTTGTATTGATCGAGACATGTAAGAAGGAAGAGGAAGAAAGTTCAGGACAATGAGCTACATTTATTTGCCATAAAATGTTCTTTCATTTGTCATAAGCCTTTTTAAAATTCCAGCACTAAATATCTTTAAAAGTCCAAAACAAAATATGATAGCACAATAAACAAATGCAATGTTTATTTCAAATAAACACATCATACTTTGTGGTTTTCATTGTGATCTACTTAAGTATTTTAACTGCATTTTCCAATATGTTTGCAGTCTGAATGTATCTGCTGTCTAAAGTTAATTCTGTTAAATGTTGTTTTCCCAGAATTTTTCTTTTGTTTCTAATTTGGTTTAATTTGGAGAAAGAACATTTGCTGCAGCTAGAACGACAATGAAAAACTAGTTTAGTAAATCTTATGTAAATACTACTTTATTTTATAATAAATGTTTCAACAATTAAATAAATATTTTTGTATTCATCATTTTATTTGCCATTTCTTATATCTTTCTATTAAAAGCACATATTTTACTTTTCTATAGCAACTATGAAATGTCTTGTATGTTAGTATTTTATATACTGTTGAATATATTTATCAAATCATATATTATATATATATATCCATTCCTATATAAATATATATTTATATTTATTAACAGCTCAAAATCTCTTTAGCGCTTCTGCAAGAAAAACCCCTTGTAAGAGTAAGCCAATGTTCAGCAATTAATGCTTCAAAATCCTACTTCATTTGAAAATGACCCAGCCATTCAAAAAACTTCCACTATTTAGTTCAGTACAACTCCAGAAACCTAAGTCATTCCAATCCTAAGAGATTGTTTTAGATTATAGATAATAGATTATTCTATTAAAAATATAATTATTTCTAATAGAGCTTATCTAAAAGTTTTCATCTCATTTATATATTTGTATATATATATATAGTTACCTTTTTGTTGACAAACTTAGTTTACCTTAAACCAAGGCATAATAAAAGTATTATATAATGTTGATAACTTAAGACATGTCTTAATTAGATTAACAAATAATTATATTTAAATTATATTTATACTTAAACATTATATTTAATATTGAATACTTTTCAGTTCATGTGAAGTTGAATTTAAATAGAGCTTATTAATTTTATATTATCCAAAAACAAAGACATACATTGAGATATAGATAATTTTAGACACATAGGCATAGTTCTCCGTTTGAAATTTAAAATATCTTTTTGTTTTATTTATTTATTTTGAGCTCCACCAATTTGTTAATGGCTGGAGTCCTAGATAGAGTGGGCTGTGTATCCCAAGGACATGATAAGAGTTAACTTAAGGTTTTTTCTTAGGCCTATTTTTGTTTCCCAGGCAGAACTGGAGCTCCAAAAAAATATTTTAACAAGTTAACCTTTTCTTAACTGCACGTGCAAGAAGAACCAGTTTTGCAATTTCAAAAAAGATTTTATTTTACTCAGTTTTCTCCGGAGTCTAAAGAATATCATAGCCATTCAGTGTCAAAAATATCATTTCTTCTTTTTGTAGCTATAGTATATTATTAATGATATATGCATGAGGGAATTGCTGTCACATAGGAAGTAAAGCCTTGGCTACAAAATTTTGACAAATACTAGGACTGTTATGGAGAAGGCAATGGCACCCTATTTCAGTACTCTTGTCTGGAGAATCCCAGGGATTGGGGAGCCTGGTGGGCTGACATCTATGGGGTCGCATAGAGTAGGACACGACTGAAGTGACTTAGCAACAGCAGTAGCAGGACTTTTAAGCATACCTTGAGGTAACATAGTCTATTGAAATCTTTTATGAGGCCCAATATGATTAGGATAAGGGAGACAGAAAGTGAATCTCTCCCAGTCTAAAGGGTGTAAAGGTATATTAAAAAAGCAATCTGGTGAATCAGTAATAATAATGTGTCAATTTTGAGGAATAGTAATAGGTGATGGGATCTCTGGTTAGAATGCACCCATAGGTTTCATAAAAGAATTAACTTTTCTAAACTCTGTTAAGAGACACCATTTGTTATATTTCTTTTTTATAACAAAAATAGGAGAGTTCTAAAAAGAGCAAGATTCCTCAATATGTTTCCATTTTAATTGTGTGTTTATAAGTTCTTTAGTAGCTTGTAATTTTTTTTTCATAAGGGGCCATTGCTTTGTCCAAATAGGCTCATAATTTTTCTCAGTTATTTTAATAATTGTTTTGTTTGTTAAATGAGCAGTGGCCCCTAGGAAAAATGTGGAATGTATATCTGAGTTTGCCATTGCATAAGTAAGTCCCTTCTTATTAGATTAAGGGGTGCATCTATCACATAAGGTCTTAATGTTGTAGGTTGGCCTTTTGGTCTATCATATGGGTAGATTTGAATATTTTGATAAATTTCTTGTACTTTGGTTTGATAAATTCCTGCAATTTGGCAAGAGACCTTTTGTATAGGTCAGGATTTGGGCCACAAGTGTTTGGAAATAATAATAATATTAGATCCAGTGCTGAGGAGACCAGAAAATCTTTTACCATTAATTTTGATATTTATATGTGGTCGGACATATTTAAATACCAATGATGTCCATAAGGATGGTTTTTGATCTGTATTGCCAAATCTGCCTGTCCATACATTATTAGAGGAGTTAATAGAAATGTAAGGCAAAAGAAGTAATTGAGCAATTTTGTCCCCCTTTTGAATTGCCATAGAATCTGAGCTGACATCATAATTTGAATTTCTCCTTTATAATTTGAATCAATTATCCCAGGGTGAACAGTAATTCCTTTAGAAGCCAAATTAGATCAGCCAAGTAAAAGACTGAAGGTTTGTGGGGGCAGGGGTCCAAAAAGTCCAGTAAGTATTCTAGAAGGGACTGCTTCAGGGTAAAGGAAAAAATCATTTAGGGCTGGTATATTAATGGCAGCACTGCTGGACATTGAGGGTTTGAGGGAAAAGAGAATTTGCCCCTGGTTTTTGTTGTAGGGGACCTGGGATGTCCCCTGTTTGGAGTTTCCTGGAAGAGGTTTTCCTTCAATATCAAATTTAAATTTACTGTCTTTGGCCCAATGCATTCTTCTATGGCAGCAAGGGCAAATTTTTGGAGGTTTTTTATTAGCCTTCTTAGGGCAGTCCCTTTTTAAATGGTTTTTATCTCCACATGTAAAGCATCCTTTATTTCCCTCTTTAAAAGGTACTAGCCATTGTTTCAGCTAGTATTTGCATCTTTTAAGTTTTTGATCCTAGATTGTGACAAGCCTTCAAATAATCAATAATAGTCCTAGTCTCACAAATTGCAGCTATAGCTCTTTGACATTTCTGATTTGCATTCTCATAAGCAGGTAATTCCTCTAGCTGTTTTTTGGATTCTTCTCCGATTACAGTACAGGAAATAGCAGCTTCTAATCTAGCTTAAAAATTAGCATAACTTTTCATTCGGTTCCAACAAAGGAGAGACTTTTGGAGTTGCGACTGTTGGCAGAGGAGAAGCATTTGGAGCAGCCGGGGCAGGGCTAGTAAGAAAATTTTGAGATATTTTGTATTGTTTTAATTGGGCCTTTTGTAAAGTTTAATCATTTAATTTATATTTATGTAATAAGTGTTCTGTCTGTTGCTGAATATTGGAAGGGCTAGAATGTACCTTGAAATGGCAGAATTACAGCTTTAATAAGAGCCCATAGGGGCTAGAGATCAATTGGAATATTTTTTCCTTGTTTGGCTGCTCATTTAACATTTTCTTTGACCTGGAGCCAAATTTCTAAATCAAAACTGCATTTATCAGGAAACTAAGGATTATGTTCAACTACTGTTTGAAGGCAAGCCTCTATTCATTGGCGTGAAACCAGAAGTCCCTGAAATTTAAACAAATGGTGAAGTAAAGTAGAAAAATAATGGGACTGGCCAGCCGTTTGACCCATGCCTTAGTACTTAGCGATCTCAATAGGTCCCTGAGTCACTCCACCCGATACGCCACGTATACCAGTGTCCCTGTTCCTTGGCACCATTTGTTGGGGTCCTTTAATGGACCGGAACCTGGTGGTATGGAGTCGACGATAGAAAGTAAAAGAGAGAAAGAGAGAGAGAGACAAAAAAGACCCAGGGACCTAAGCTCTGATGGAACAAAGGTGCTTTAATGATTTTTCTATGAGTATATATAGGCTGTGGTACAAGAAACTTCTTTCAGGAATGATAAAGATCAGAAAACCAAACGTACAGCAACCGTTACCAAGGGAACAAGGGGTAATGTTAGTCACAAGGTCAGGAGACAATCCATATCTCAAGAAAGGGGAATGAGACTAAGCAGTTTTGTCCTAAAGAGAATGTTTACTAAAGGAGACCCAAGCCTGCCTCACACAATGACCTCAGTCCCTGGGAGCAGCGTGCTGTTCCGCTTTGAAGAGGGACAAAGGACTCATGAGAGACAGCACATAGGAATCCTCCCGTCAAACATTCCCTGACACTGGAGAGTGTGTGGAGAAAAGGGAACCGTCTTACACTGTTGGTGGGAATGCAAACTAGTACAGCCACTATGGAGAACAGTGTGGAGATTATTGGGTGGAGAGGGAGGTGGGAGGGGGAATCGGGATGGGGATTACATGTAAATCCATGGCTGATTCATGTCAATGTATGACAAAAACCACTACAATATTGTAAAGTAGTTAGCCTCCAACTAATAAAAATAAATGGAAAAAAGAAAAAAAAAAGAAAAACAACAACAACAAAAATACTGTAAATAGAACTGCCATATGACCCAGTAATCCTGCTGCTGAGAATATACACTGAGGAAACCAGAATTGAAAGAGACAGGTGTATCCCAATGTTCATCGCAGCACTGTTTATAATAGCCAGGACATGGAAGCAACCTAGATGCCATCAGCAGACGAATGGATAAGAAAGCTGTGGTATCTACACAATGGAACATTACTCAGCCATTAAAAAGAATACATTTGAATCAATTCTATTGAGGTGGATAAAACTGGAGCCTATTATACAGAGTGAAGTAAGCCAGAAAGAAAAACACCAATACAGTATACTAACACATATATATGGAATTTAGAAAGATGGTAATGACAACCCTGTATGTGAGATGGCAAGAGAGACACATATGTATTGAACAGTCTTTTGGACCCTGTGGGAGAGGGCCAGGGTGGGATGATATGGGAGAATGGCATTGAAACATGTAAATTATCATATGTGAAACGAATTGCCAGTCCAGGTTTGATGCATGATATAGGATGCTCGGGTCTGGTGCACTGGGATGACCCAGAGGGATGGGATGGGGAGGGAGGTGGGAGGGGGGTTCAGGATGGGGAACACATGTACACCCATGGCGGATTCAAGTCAATGTATGGCAAAACCAATACAATGTTGTAGAGTAAAATTAATAATTTAATTTAAAATAAATAAAAACTATAATCAGGTATCACCTTACATTGGTCACAATGGCCATCCCCCTGGAATCCATAAACAATAAATACTGAGAGGGTGTGGAGAAAAGGAAACCCTCTCGCACTGTTGGTGGGAATGCAAATTGATATGGTCACTATCAAGAGCAGTATAGAGATGCTTTTAAAAAGAAGGAATAACACTACCATGAAGTGAAAATGTTGCTCAGTCATGCCTGACTTTTTGCGACCCCCATGGACTGTAGACTGCCAGGGAAGAATATGGAATTCTCCAAGCAAGAATACTGGAATTGGTAGCCATTCCCTTCTCCAGGAGATCTTTCTGACCTGGGACTGAACCTGGTTCTCCTGCATTGAAGGCGGATTCTTTACCATCTGAGCCACCAGAGAAGCTGAAAACTATCCTATGACACAGCAATTCCACTACAGGATATATTCACTGAGAAAACCAGAATTAAAAAAGACACATGTACCCCAACGTTCACTGCCACAATATTTACAATAGCTAGGACATGGAAGCAACCTAGACGTCCATCAACAGATGAATTGATGAAGAAGTTGTACCTATACACAATGGAATATTTCTCAGCCATAAAAAGGAACACATTTGACTCAGTTGTAATAAGTTGGATGAACCTATATCATATTATACAGAGTGAAGTAAGTCAGAAAGAGAAAAACAGAGGGTGCAGTCCCAAGATGGCAGAGGAATAGGACAGGGAGACTGCTTTCTCCCCCACAAAATCATCAAAAGATTGTTTGAAAGCTGAACAACTTCCACAAAACAACTTCTGAACACTGGCAGAGGATACCAGGCACCCAGAAAGGCAGCCCCCTTCTCTTCAAAAGGAGGTAGGACAAAATATAAAAGACAAAAAGAGAGACAAAAGAGTTAGGGAAGGAGACCCGTCCTGGGGAGGTGGTCATCAAGGAGGAGAAGTTTCCAAACAGCAGCACATCTGTGGGGAGTTTTGGAATCCAGGGGGCAACAAAACCAGGGGAAAAAAAAACAAAATAAAACACAGAATATGCACCTAACCACAACCCCAGCAGAGAAGTAGCCCAGACACTTGCATCCACCAGCAGCGAGTGGGGGCTGGACAGGGAAGCATGGGCTGCATACATAGGGTAAAGAAGAGGCCTGAGTGCCCTGAGGACAATCTGAGGGAGTTAACGTGAGATAGCAACCCAAACTGCGGGATAGCCAGAGAGAGAGAGAAAAAAAAAAGAGGAGTTTCTCGCAAAAGGCTCTAACCTATCATGAAGGCTGGCCCGTGGAGAACAAAGGATTGAATGAATGCCAAAGAAGAGCTAGCCATTTGTGTACAGACCCCTCCCCCTGCTGGAGGCAGAGAGGCACGCGTGTGACAGCCAGAGCGGCAAGGCAAGGGGCAATCTCAGCCCCAGAGACTGGCATTCTCCACCAAACTGTGAGGAGCATCCCAGTTGCTAACCACGTCTTTATGGGATCCTGGATGGTTGACATCTGCCATGAGGGTCGCAGCCTGAGATCAGCTCCCCGGAGGAGACACACAGCACACCTGAGACGGTCCTCTCAAGGTGCACCCGGGAAACCGAGAGGCCAGGACCGGGGAGATGATTAAGATACACGGCCCACCTGGGACAGTGTGCTCACCACACTGCTGCTCGAACTGAGCACACCTGAGCTGCTCGAACCTGAGAAGGGCAAAAAACGCAGGCCCAACTGAGCCTGTGCCCTTGCAGAGTACCTGAGAACCTGAATCTGAGCAGCTTAGACATGGGAAGTGCACGAACAGTAGGGCCTGCTCTGCTCCCGCAGAGCAACCTGGAGCCTAAGCAGTGTAGACCTGGAAAGCACATGCCACCATGAGCTGGGGCAAACCCAGTGTGGTCCATACACTGCGAGCACTCTGCACACACGCCAGTGGTACTTGTTTGCTGTGTTCCTCCCACCCCACAACACAACTGACTCAGTGAGCCTAAATAAGTGACCACCTTTGTCCCTTTGTGTCAGGGCAGAATATTAGACACTGAAGAGACTTGCAAACAGAGGAAGCCAAAATAAACAATAAAAAATAAACAAAGAAGAGGGAACCACTCTGGAGGTGACAGGTGCAACAGATTAAAACCCTGTAGATAACATTGTCTAAGGACTGGAAGGGGCCTACAGGCCTTGAGAAGTACAAGCTGGAACAAGGAATTATCTGAAACTGAACTGACCAGACTGCCCACAATAGCTCCAGAGAAATTCTTAGATATATTTTTAATATAATCATCTTTTAATTGTTTAAGTTCTTTACTACTCCTTTAATTTTCATTTTTATAGCCTACTGCAAATCTACAAAACAAAGATCCTATTTTTAAAGCAAATTTCATATATATATAATTTTTCTTTTTAAATATTCATTTATTTTGGCTGCACCAGGTCTTTAGTTGCAGAATGTGGGATTTAATTCCCTTACCAAGGATTGAACACAGGCCCACTGCATTGGGACCTTGGAGTCTTAGCCACTGGACCACCAGGGAAGTCCCTATTTTTTATAAGTTTTGATTGATTTTGTTTTGTATTTTTAATATTGTATTTTTGAGAGTCTAACCTTTACTCTAGATGTTTAATCTTTGCTTTTTGGTATTTGTTATCAATTTTGTACCTTTAAGAATTTAATTTTCAATATCCATTTTCACTTAGGAGTGTGATTACTGGCTTGATTGCTCTCCCCTTTTGGCTTTCCCTTTTCTCCTCCAGCTCACCTCTACCTCCTCCCTCCCCTTTCTGTTTTCTACTTTGTGAATCTCTCTGGGTGTTCCAGGCTGTGGAGAACACTTAGGGAACTGATTACTGGCTAGATTGGTCTCTCCCCTTTTGACTGCCCCTCTCCTCCTCCTGGTCACCTCTATCTCCCTCCTCCCTCTTCTCTTCTCTATATAACTCTGTGAACCTCTCTGGGTGTCCTTCACTGTGGAGAATCTTTTCACCATTAACCTAGATGTTTTATCATCTATGCTGTATGGATGAAGAAGGCTTGAGGCTACCGTAAGAATAAGACTGAAATCCAGAGGCAAGAGGCTTAAATCCAAAACTTGAGAACACTGGAGAACTCCTGATACCAGGGAACACTAATAGAAAAGAGCTCATCCAAAAGCCTGCATACCTACACTGAAACCAAGCTCTACCTAAGAGCCAACAAGTTCCAGACCAAGACATATGATGCTAATTCTCCAGCAATGCAGGAATATAGCCCTGATATTAAAATACAGGCTATCCAAAGTCACAACAAACTCATAGACACCCCCAAAAACCTTCATTGCTGGACATTTCACTGCACTCCAGAAAGAAGAGCTCCAGCTCCACCCACCAGAACACAGACGCAAGCTCCACCAACCAGGTAACCTTGACAAGCCAATAGCTCAACCCCACCCACAGGGATCAAGCTCCACAATAAAGAGGAACCACAAACTTCCCACCTAGAGAAAGGCCAACCAAAGCACAGCAATCTAAACAAAATGAAAAGGCAGAGAAATATTGAGCAGGTAAAGGAACACAAAAAATGCCCATCAAACCAAACAAAAGAGGAGGAGATAGGGAGTCTACATGAAAAATAATTCAGAATAATGATAGTAAAGATGATCCAAAATCTTGAAAACAAAATGGAGTTAAAGATAAATAGACTAGAGACAAGGATTGAGAAGATGCAAGAAATGTTTAACAAGGACTTAGAAGAAATGACAACCCATTCCAGTATTCTTGCCTGGAAAATCCCATGGACAGAGGAGTCTGATAGGCTACAGTCCACGGGGTCTCAAAGAGTCAGACACGACTGAGCGACTTCACTTTCACTTTCTTAGAAGAAATAAAAAAGAGTCAATCAATAATGAATAATGCAATAACTGAGATTAAAAGCACTATGGAGAGAACCAACAGTAGAATAACTGAGGCAGAAGATAGGATAAGTGAGGTGGAAAATAGAATGGTGGAAATAAATGAAGCACAGAGGAAAAAAGAATGAAAAGAAGTGAGGACAACCTCAGAGACCTCTGGGAAATGCCAAACGCCCCAACATTCGAAGCATAGGAGTCCCAGAAGAAGAAGACAAAAAGAAAGGGCATGGGAAAATATTTGAGGAGATAATAGTTGAAAACTTTCCTAAAATGGGGAAGGAAATAATCATCTAAGTCCAAGAAACCCAGAGGGTCCCAAACAGGATAAACCCAAGGCAAAACACCCCAAGACACATATTAATCAAACTAACAAAGATCAAACACAAAGAGCAACTATTAAAAGCAGCAAGGGAAAAGCAACAAATAACACACAAGGGGATCCCCATAAGGATAACAGCTGATCTTTCAATAGAAACTCTTCAAGCCAGAAGGGAATGGCAAGACATACTTGGAGTGATGAAAGAGAAAAACCTACAACCCAGATTACTATACCCAGCAAGGATCTCATTCAAATATGAATGAGAAATCAAAAGCTTTACAGACAAGCAAAAGCTGAGAGAATTCAGCACCACCAAACCAGCTCTTCAAGATTTGCTAAAGGATCTTCTCTAGACATAAAACACAGAAAAGGTTTATAAACTCAAACCCAAAGCAACAAAGTAAATGGCAACGGGGTCATACTTATCAATAATTACCTTAAATGTAAATGGTTTGAAATGCCCCAACTAAAACACAAAGACTGGCTGAAGGGACACAGAAACAAAACCCCTATATATGTTGTCTACAAGAGACCCACCTCAAACCAAGGGACACATATAGACTGAAAGTGAAGGGCTGGAAAAAGATATTTCATGCAAATGGAGACCAAAAGAAAGCAGGAGTAGCAATACTCATATCACATAAAACAGACTTTGAAATAAAGGCTGTGAAAAGAGACAAGGACACTACATAATGATCAAAGGATCAATCCAAGAAGAAGATATAACAATTATAAATATATATGCACCCAACAGAGGAGCACCGCAACATGTAAGGCAAATGCTAACAAGTATGAAAGGGGAAATTAACACTAACACAATAATAGTGGGAGACTTTAATGCCCCACTGACACCTATGGATAGATCAACCAAACAGAAGATTAGCAAGGAAACACAAACTTTGAATGATATAATGGACCAGTTAGACCTAATTGATATCTATAGGAAATTTCACCCCAAAACAATGAATTTCACCTTTTTGTTCAAGTGCATACAGAACATTTTCCAGGATCCTGGGCCATAGATCTAGCCTTGGTAAATTCAAAAAAATTGAAAGCATTTCAAGCATCTTTTCTGATCACAATGTGGTAAAATTAGATGTCAACTATGGGGAAAAAACTATTAAAAATACAAACATATGGAGGCTAAACAACACGCTTCTGAATAACCAACAAAACACATAAGAAAAACAGAAATAAAAATATGCATATAAAAAAAAATAAAAATAATAATAATTAAAAAAATATGCATATAAACGAATGAAAATGAAAACATGACAACCCAAAACCTATGGGATTCAGTAAAAGCAGTGCTAAGGGGAAGGTTCATAGCAACACAAGTTTACCTCAAGAAACAAGAGAAAAATCAAATACCTAATCAAATTTACATCTAAAGCAACTAGAAAAAGAAGTAATGAAGAAACCCAGGGTTAGTAGAAGAAAAGAAATCATAAAAATTAGGGCATATATATGACCCAGCAATCCCACTGCTGGGCATACGCACCAAGGAAATCAGAACTGAAAGAGACACGTGTACCCCAATGTTCATCGCAGGACTCTTTACAATAGCTAGCACATGGAAGCAACCTAGATGTCCATCAGCAGCTGAATGGATGAGAAAGCTGTGTTACATATACACAATGGAATATTACTCAGCTATTAAAAAGAATGCATTTGAATCAGTTCTAATGAGGTGGATGAATCTGGAAGCTATTATACAGAGTGAAGTAAGTCAGAAAGAAAAACACCAGTACAGTATAATAACACATATATATGGAATTTAGAAAGATGGTAATGATGACCCTATATGTGAGACAGCAAAAGAGACACAGATGTAAAGAACAGACTTTTGGACTCTGTGGGAGAAGGCAAGGGTGGGATGATTTGAGAATAGCATTGAAACATGTATATTACCATATGTGAAACAGATGACCAGTCCAGGTTCGATGCATGAGACAGGGTGCTCAGGGCTGGTGCACTGGGACAACCCTGAGGGATGGGATGGGGAGGGAGGTGGAAGGGGGGTTCAGGATGGGGGACACATGTACACCCATGGCTGATTCATGTGAATGAATGGCAAAAACCACTACAATATTGTAAAATAATTAGCTTCCAATTAAAATAAATTAATTGTTAAAAAAGAATGCATTTGAATGAGTTCTAATGAGGTGAATGAAACTGGAGCCTATTATACAGAGTGAAGTAAGTCAGGGAGAAAAACATTAATACAGTATAATAACGCATATATATGGAATTTAGAAAGATGGTAATGATGTCCCTATACATGCGAGATAGCAAAAGAGACACAGATATAAAGAAGAGACTTTTGGACTCTGTGGGAGAAAGCAAGGGTGGGATGACTTGAGAGAATAGCACTGAAACATGTATATTACCACATGTGAAATAGATCACCAGTCCAAGTTTGATGCATGAAACAGGGCACTCAAAGCCAGTGCACTGGGACAACCCTGAAGGATGGGATAGGGAAGGAGGTGGGAGGGGGTTTTAGGATGGGGGACACATGTACACCCATGGCTGATTCATGTAAATGTATGACAAAAACCACTATGATGTTGTAAAGTAATTAGTCTTCAATTAAAATTAAAAAAAGAGAAAAACAAATTTGGTATATTAATGCATACATATGGAATCTAGAAACAAGGTACTGATGAACCTATCTACAGGGTAGCAAAGGTGATGCAGATGTAGACTTGTGGACACAGCAGGGGAAGGAAAGGGTGGGATGAATTGAAAGAGTAGGAGTGAAACATATATATTACCATATGTAAAATAGATAGCTAGTGGGATGCTGTTATATAGTACTGGGAGCTCAGATGGGTGCTCTGTGACAACCTAGAGGGGTGGGATGGTGTGAGAGGTGGGACGGAGGTTCAAGGGGGAGGGGATATACATATACCTATGGCTGATTCATTTTGCTATATGGCAGAAACCAACACAATATTGTAAACCAATTATCCTCAAATTAAAAATAAACAAATAGGGACTTCCCTGGTGGCCCAGAAGTTAAGACTGTTCTCCCAATGCAGGGGGCCCAAGTTCAATCCCTGGTCAAGGAACTAGATCCCATGTGCTGCAACTAAGTGTTCACATGCCACAACTAAAGATTCTGCATGTCCAAATGAAGATCAAAGATACTACATGCTGCAACTAAGACCCATTGCAGCCAAATAATTAAAAAATAAATAAATATATATGATTTTTTATAAGTTTCAGCAAAGCAAAAAGCCTATTTGATCAACTATAGTTATATAAATTATTATCAGGCCAAGTTTACTAAAACCAGACTTTTTTATTTGCCAGAATTTAGTTTTAATTTGGATATATTTGGTAGAAATGAGAGAAATTTTAGAGACAAAAAGATTATGTTTCAATGAACATTAAATACAAGTTACACTAATGATGGGGAAACAGTGGAAACAGTGTCAGACTTTATTTTTTTGGTCTCCAAAATCACTGCAGATGGTGATTGCAGCCATGAAATTAAAAGACGCTTACTCCTTGGAAGGAAAGTTATGACGAACCTAGATAGCATATTAAAAAGCAGAGACATTACTTTGTCAACAAAGGTCCATCTAGTCAAGACTATGGTTTTTCCAGTGGTCATGTATGGATGTGAGAGTTGGACTGTGAAGAAAGCTGAGCACCGAAAAATTGATGTTTTGAACTGTGGTGTTGGAGATGAACTGTGGTGTTGGAGAAGACTCTTGAGAGTCCCTTGAACTGCAAGGAGATCCAACCAGTCCATCCTAAAGATCAGTGCTGGGTGTGCATTGGAAGGACTGATGCTGAAGCTAAAACTCCAATACTTTGACCACCTCATGCAAAGAGTTGACTCAATGGAAAAGACCCTGATGCTGGGAGGGATTGGGGGCAGGAGGAGAAGGGGATGACAGAGGATGAGATGGCTGGATGGCATCAATGACTCGATGGGCATGAGTTTGAGTAAACTCCGGGAGTTGGTGATGGACAGGGAGGCCTGGCGTGCTGTAGTCCATGGGGTTGCAAAGAGTCGGACATGACTGAGCAACTGAACTGAACTGAACACTAATGGAGGTCTGTATTTACTGACTCATTTCACAGATAGTTCTTTGATGTTATGCTTTAAGTTAATTAAATTATTTAAAGGACACTCTAAGTTTTGTTTCTGAAGCTTACCTCAATAATCTCTGGATGAAGATCAGATGCCTCATGACCTGCAAGCAGGGGATTATGTATACTGGAAAAGACACAATTTAAAATACTGTCTCCAACCTGGATGGAAGGACTTTTTATCATGTACTCTTTTTTTTTTTTCAATTATTTTTATTAGTTGGAGGCTAATTACTTCGCAACATTGCAGTGTACTCTTAACTAGCTCATGTACAGTGAAACAAGGGAAACTGACACTTGGATTAATTGCCACTTCTAAACGCCCCTGCACCAAACTGGTCTATAGAGAGGACTACTGACCTCAAACTCACCTTGAAACAATGCTCAAAGGAAATGACGTTTAAAACAGGCCAAGAAGAAGACAACATCAGAAAATAGCTTACCCAAGATGCTGGACCTGATTCATATGATCATTTAGTTTATAATGTTTTCTTGACTTCTTGGACCTTTGCATATAGATCAAATGTTTTCTATCATGGACACAATCCTATGCTAATTTTAAAAATCAATAAAATTGCGGGTTCTGGCAAATTACCTGTATGTAATACATATCTGCTCTGACCCTGGCCATAAATATGACTTTTCCTCTAAGTTACTCAAGCTCAATCAGAGCAACAAGCAAAAATTTAGCCAGGGAATAAAACTTCCCACAATTATGGGATGGATTTATGTGGTTAACACCAGGCTGTGGTCATTTAAATTTTAAGGCCCTCCTTTATCTGAGAACAATCAAATTATACTAAGGATAACCAGCTTAGTGACACTGGGAAACTGGGCTGGGATCCTTATGAACAATGCCAATGTATAATTTCCCTGAAAGATAAAGATTGGTATAGAATAGACAAAGTTAGATGATCTGAGTATAAACTGGGCTACACTTGGCCACCTGATGTGAAGAGCCGACTCACTAGAAAAGACCCTGATGCTGGGAAAGACTGAAGGCAGGAGGAGAAGGGGAAGACAGAGGATGAGACGGTTGGATGGCATCACCGATTCAATGGACATGAGTTTGAGCAAACTCTGGGAGATAGTGAAGGACAGGGAAGCCTGGCATACTGTAGTCCAAGGGGTTGCAAGCAGTCAGACACGACTGAGCAACTGAATAACACCTAATGGAAGTTCTTGGCTTAATTCTTACTTATGACTTTAATAATACTGCTAGCTTTGTCAGTTTTATAAGACTGTTGTTTCTTATATTACCAAATGTGTGACACAGCCTCCTACAAAAATAGCTTTATATTAGATCAATGATTGTAATAGTATAACTCTAGATATGGATACAACAAGAGGGCATTTTTCCTGGACCATAACAAACTGAGTAAGACAGATTGGCCTAGAACCCTTTGATTACTGTTGATAAGACCTAGTCCAGTAATAGCATAATGAGGGGACTATCAGCGAAACCATCGCCAAACATAGAAATGAGACTCCCTAGGACCATGGAATTGAAATGGTCATGAAATGTCTCCCAAAGTATGGTCAAATTTAGGATCAAGAGGGGGCCCTGTCAACTACAAATTGGCACTTGCCATGGGTACTTGTCATCTGCCTCGACAAGGATTAAATCATGTGCTGCTATAGCTGCTGATCCTCAACACCCCCTGAAAGGAGTTCGTTGTGTAGAGTAGAAAATGCGGTACTTTGTGTTCAAGGAAAAACTGGCAGGACAGATTTTCAGTTAGATATTTTCAGGAACTGATTTTATGAACCCAATTCTTGTATCTCTGCATATATAGAAAAGCACTAAAAATCCCTCATGGAGATGACTATTCCACATGACTAGCAAAAACTTCATGAGACTGGTAGAAACCTTCTAGAAAAGTATGTGCTTAATTGCATGTATTCTTTAATTGCATGCTTTCTTTATAATACCACACAGGGGATGAATTCCCCAGTGAAACATGCTTATTCCACAATATAATAAACAAAAGAGATGTAATCATCTTATTTAAGGTGCATTCAAGTCTACCAATTTTATACACTTTCATCTCAATTCTGTCAACTTTTATATCATTAACTTTACTCTTCATTAGGATCATATCAACAAGCTTTCATCTTACAGGAGGAGTTTTAAGACTTCTTTTTTCTTCTTTATTTCATTTCCTGCCCATTTTATCCACTTTTATATAAAAGGCTCCAGGATCCCCACAGGGGTATTGAGCGAAGGAATTCAGGCTCTTTGGCCTAATTGTTGCCCCAAATATTTGCTGGTCAGGCATCTCAGTGTAAATTTTTTTAGCCTCTTAAATATTTTAAAACTGGGATAAATAGAATGCTCTTGTCTAGCTTTCAATGCTAGGGACCAGTAGGGAGTCACTTTCGGCCCGTTTAACTTTAAGTAGTGTAGTAATATTAAAACCTTCTATTTTAATCATATAAATGTCCGTTTTGTTTGTCTCATTTTAAATAACCATCTAAAGATTTCATTATTCACTTGAGATAATTTTTAAAAATTTCTACCTTGGACACGTGTACCCCAATGTTCATCGCAGCACTGTTTACAATAGCCAGAACATGGAAGCAACCTAGATGTCCATCAGCAGACGAATGGATAAGAAAGCTGTGGTACATATACATGGTGGAATATTACTTAGCTATTAAAAAGAATGCACTCGAATCAATTCTAATGAGGTGGATGAAACTGGAGCCTATTATACAGAGCAAAGTACGTCAGAAAGACAAACACCAATACAGTATATTAACGCATATATATGGAATTTATTTTAAAGATGGTAACAATGACCCTATATGTGAGACAGCAAAAGAGACACAGATGTACAGAACAGACTTTTGGACTCTGTGGGAGAAGGCGAGGGTGGGATGATTTGAGAGAATAGCATTGAAACATGTATATTATCATATGTGAAATAGACCACCAGTCCAGGTTTGATGCATGAGACAGGGTGCTCAGGGTGGTGCACTGGGATGACCCTGAGGGATGGGATGGGGAGGGCAGTGGAAGGGGGTTCAGGATGGGGGACACATGTACACACATGGCTGATTCATGTGAATGTATGGCAAAAACCACCACAATATTGTAAAGTAATAAACGTCCAATTAAAATAAATTTTAAAAAAAGAAAGAAAAAATCTCTACCTTGTTAGAAATAGCATCTAGACTCTCCTTACAAGGTTTTCCTGTTAACATTAACTATTCTAACACTCTTATTAGCATCTGTAAGACCCACTGAGGGGAAGCAAAGACCACAAAGGAAGCTTCCCAAGCCAGTTTTTCTTACTTGTTTTAAACTAAAGAATTTCTTAGGTTAATCATTAGATATATTTTTTCAAAGTGTAATTTGATTTTTGTTTTCATAGGTGCCAATAAAACAGCTGTTTACAATGAGAGTGCTCTAAATTCACTGATTTGTTAGTGTTGCCAACATGTGGCCATTAATAAAACCATTATATATATACTATAGTGATTCAAACCACTAAGATGCAAGAGATTTCTTCATAAGAGAGTGATGGAGGACATAACCTAAGTAAACTCTGGAGAGTTTACTTTCAAAAATAGTATGGCAGAGGTCAAGTTTTCAAAACATGTACATACAAATGCACACGTACAAAGAAAGTCCTAGGAAAGTCATTTACATCTCAAAGACACTGAGAAACGCAAGCTCCCCTTAGAAGGCCTTTGTTTAAAGTCAGAATTCTGAAATGATATTTTTACCAAGTCAACTTTTTAACCTTAACTGCGTATGTAATAAAAGAGCTCCCTTATTTTTAGGGCAAAATATCCTTTAATTTCCAAATGAGTAAATACTAATTGATGCTGATCGAAAAACCTGGGCTTGTAGGTCTGGATAGTTAATTCAAAATCCTTAGCAAATCCCAATGGATTTTGACTCAGATGGGGAAATTCTTTAGCCAAGACTCTAAGTTCTGCTAGGGTCCAGGGTGTGTATTTAAGCACCAAGGACAGTTTACCTCTCCCTGTAATAGGTTTCACCTTAAAGGGAGATATAATCACTTCTGATTTTTTTTTTTTTTTTAATATTCCCTTGCTGGGGAAGGGAGCAACAGGAGGCAAAGGAGTTGGAAGAGAAAAAGAGCATCAGAGCCAGGTAATTCAAATAGAAGAGGCTACATAGAAGAAGCAGAGGGACAGTCAGTGCTAGTGATCTTTTTTAGTCTTCATATAGTTTCAAGCAATTTCTTGTTGGTTTCCTGCAAAGAACTTACCCTACCATCTCCTCCTCTAGATGCTTCTAAATGCCAATCAAAATAAGCATTCTATTTAGCCTATTTGATCTTATGGCCAGCTGTTTCTAATTGTGTGTGCAAAAATATCAATTTTGAAATATCAAAAGAATCCCAACTTGGCCATTTTAAGTTGAGATCTCCTTTAGTATATTTTTCCCAAATAACTAAGTACTTGCAAGTATGAGCTCCGTATATATTGTACATGAATCTGGCTGAGGTGTTAGTCAGAGGTTGATTTCCTAGTGTTCCTTGTTTCTCCACTTGAGAGATCCTATTTCCCATTTTACTTGAATTTGTTAGGGATAAACTTTACAAATGAAGTTGTGTGGTGGGCCAATGTGCTGCTGTGAGCTTCACTCCTCTAAGGCACCATTACAGCATTGTTTCAGGTTTCTTATGTGTCTTAGTTTTCTTCCTTTAGCAGTCTAAAATCACTGAGGTTTCTTGGATCGTTAAATGGCCAATTCTTACTTTAGATTCCTGGCAGGCAAGTGTTTTATTTAATGAATGGGTTTCCCTATGAGACCACTGCACATTATAAGGACTCTCCTCCACCACTCCTGTAAATTTCTCAATCATCTGAGAAAGCTGTAACCAGCCAGGAGGAGTCTTGCCCCTTTGCTTCAGAGCAAAGCTCTCATGTAACATCTTCACTTTTCAGTTCAGTTCAGTTCAGTCGCTCAATCGTGTCCGATTCTTTGCTACCCCGTGGACTGCAGCACACCAGGCTTCCCTGTCCATCACCAACTCCCGGAGCCTACTCAAACTCATGGCCATTGGGTCAGGGATGCCATCCAACCATCTCATCCTCTGTCGTCCCCTTCTCCTACCACCTTCAGTCTTTCCTAACATCAGGGTCTTTTCAAATGAGTCAGCTCTTCACATCAGGAGGCCAAAATATTGGAGTTTCTGCTTCAGCATCAGTCTTTCCAGTGAATAGTCGGGACTACTTTCCTTTAGGATAGACTGGTTGGATCTCCTTGCAGTCCAAGGGACTTTTAAGAGTCTTCTCCAACACCACAGTTCAAAAATACCAATTATTCAGCACTCAGCTTTCTTTATAGTCCAACTCTTACATCCACACATGACTACTGGAAAAACCATAGTTGACTAGATGGACCTTTGCTGGCCAAGTAATGTCTCTGCCTTTTAATATGCTGTCTAGGTTGGTCATTACTTTTCTTCCAAGGAGCAAGCGTCTTTTAATTTCATGGCTGCAGTCACCATCCGCAGTGATTTTGGAGCCCAAAAAAACAAAGTCTGTCACTGTTTCCACTGTTTCCCCATCTATTTGCCATGAAGTGATGGGACCGGATGCCATGATCTTAGTTTTCTGAATGTTGAGTTTTAGGCCAACTTTTTCACTGTCCTCTTTTTCATCAATGGGTTCTTTAGTTCTTCTTCACTTTCTGCCATAAGGGTGGTGTCATCTGCATATCTGAGGTTATTGATATTTCTCCCAGAAATCTTGATTTCAACTTGTGATTCATCCAGCCCAGTGTTTCTCATGATGTACTCTGCATATAAGTTAAATAAGCAGGATGACATTATACAGCCTTGACGTACTCCTTTCCCGATTAGGAACCAGTCTGTTGTTCTATATCCGGTTCTTATTTTTGCTTCTTGACCTACATACAGATTTCTTAGGAGGCAGGTCAGGTTGTCTGGTATTCCCATCTCTTGAAGAATTTTCCACAGTTTCTTGTGATCCACACAGTCAAAGGTTTTGGCATAGTCAATAAAGCAGAAACAGATGTTTTTCTGGAACTCTCCTCCTTTTTCGATGATCCAACGAATGTTGCCAATTTGATCTCTGGTTCCTCTGCCTTTTCTAAATCCAGCTTGAACATCTTGAAGTTCATGGTTCATGTACTGTTGAAGCCTTGCTTGGAGAATTTTCAGCATTACTTTGCTAGCATGTAAGGTGAGTGCAACTGTGCAGTAGTTTGAGCATTCTTTGGCATTGCATTTCTTTGGGATTGGAATGAAAACTGACTTTTTCCAGTCCTGTGGCCACTGATGAGTTTTCCAAATTTGCTGGCATATTGAGTGAAACACTTTCACAGCATCATCTTTTAGGATTTGAAATAGCTCAGCTGGAATTCCATCACCTCCATTAGCTTTGTTCGTAGTGATGCTTCCTAAGGCCTACTTGACTTCACATTCCAGGATGTCTGGCTCTAGGTGAGTGATCATACCATCGTAATTATCTTCACTTTTATCCCCACAATTTCTATTAAGGCAGCAGAATTGAGGGAAAGCATCAGATCGGTTTATCTAAGCACTCAGCAAAGACCACTCAGTCTCCTACAATGGAGCCAAACACTGCTGTCTTTTAACCAGCCCTCACTCCCAGTATCTTCACCTGGGCAGGCATTCCCTGGTATCTCTCAACTGGGTTTCCAGTATCTTTCAACTTGGAGTGGAGAAGTACATGCTATACACTGCCCAATAAAACTCAGGATCACCAAACAATACAAGAGATCTGAGAACCAGGGGAAACTTACTCAGTTTGTCTGGAATCCCTAAGGAGATGGAAGAGGGCTGGTACCAAGGCTCTGGTTCCTTGTGGCGTTCAGGTGAAAGAGGGAAGTCCACTCTGGTTCACTTCATTGGTTGCCATAATGGTTGAAAACAAAATTTTGCACAACATGAGAATTCTATTTGGGGCAAAATGAGGACTGCAGTCTGGGAGCCCAAGTTTCAGATAGCTCTGAGAAACTGCTCTGAAGAGGCAAGGGGTGGGGTCAGGTTATATGGAAATTTTACAACAAAGGGCAGGTAGTCTGAACAACAAAACATTATTAAAGAAAACCAGAGACATCAAAGGGCTTCCCTCATAGCTTGTAGCTCAGTCAATAAAGAATCTGCCTGCAACGCAGGAGACCCGGGTTCGATTACTGGGTCAGGAAGATCCCCTGGAGAAGGAAATGGCAACCCACTCCAATATTCTTGCCTGGAGAATCTCATGGACAGAGGAGCCTGGCAGGCTACAGTCCATGGGGTTACAAGAGTCGGACACAACTTAGCGACTAAACCACCAAGGAATTTAGTGTTTTTCTATGTATGGAAAGATAAGTGTCTGGGTTCATGGAAATCATTCCTTTGATATGCACATCCCCTATGTAGAGCCTGAGTCCTGTGTTTACACATCCTGAGTTTCCTCAGGGCTCACTGTAGCAAGTGGCTGCAGTCTGATTGCTGCTAGATGGCAGGTATTTTTTCCTTCCTGAGTTCCCTCAGGACTCACCAGGCTCACCATCTGTGGTGGCTGCATTTGCTGGAGACTGTGACATCCTTGTTTACTGCTATGGCAGGAAATATTTTATTTCTCACTCTAACTCCAGTTCCTGCCCATGTACTTTGAAAGCTTTTCTCCTTGTAGTCCCTAAGAAGGAGCAAGATCAGATTCCCAGGACTTCCTTCCATCCCCTTCCAGAGGGTGCTCTTATTCAGAGCAAATAAAAAACATTGGGAAAACCTCCTGAGTGAATCTTTCAGCTTTTCTTCCCCCAATCCATGAATGTATCAGGGATCCTTAATGGGGATCCTGAACTGGCCCTAGGCTCAAGGAGGAAGTAGGGACAGGAGTGGGAGTAGAGGGAAGGAAGCTCAAAGGGCAGAAAGGAAATAAGAAAGCAGGGAAGAAAAAATATTCTTAGTATGAACACCCTTCCCTTCCCACCAGCCCTACCAATAACTATACACAGACATCTATATAACTTTCTATAGACCCTACAAGTCCCAGCCTTATCAGGCAACCTCTTCTCCTAACACTCTCCCTCTTCCTCTTTTTCCTCTCATTTTACAATTTTTGCCATAGAAATGAAGTACACTTTACATTTCTAGGTTTTATTTATACTCTGGCCACTTTATAACCTCACTGAGGGCAATAAGAATTGAACCTTGAGGCTGAGAAGGATGGAGGTCCTGGAGAGGTTGAAAAGTTGTGCCATACTGGTCACACCTCATCCCCAAGTTATTATAGCTAACAAACATCAATTTAATGACCTTGAAAACACAGAGATCATTTTAAGGGAGCACAAGAGTCTGTCTGCAACTTTCTCTTCCCCAAGGAGGGCTCTTTTCTCTTACCACTTCACAGGCTATAGAAGATCAACCCACAGAAAGTGGCAGGGAGCACTTTGGAAGATTGGTCTACTTAATGAGATTCTAGAGTCCATATAGCTGCCATTTTCTTCCTATATGTGTCTGCTGGTAAGCTTTTGTAGTGTTTGAATGCAGATCTTATAATATGTGTTTTCAAATAAGGTGTCATGACCCCATCCCCTCCCTCCAGCAGTTTCATTTTAAAGCTCTAAACCGCTATGGGTGGCGGGGGAGGAAGGAACAGTTAGGGAATTTGAGATGGACAGGTAGACATTGCTAAAGCCTTTGACTGTGTGGATCAAAGTAAACTGTGGACAATTCTGAAAGAGATGGGAATACCAGACCACCTGACCTGCCTCCTAAGAATCCTGTATGCAGGTCAAGAAGCAACAGTGAGAATCGGACATGGAACAAGGGACTGGTTTAAAATTTGGAAAGGAGTAGGTCATGGCTGTATATTGTCATCCTGCTTATTTAATTTATATGCAGAGTACTTCATGGGACATGCTGGGCTGAATGAAGCACAAGCTGGAATCAAGATTGCCGAGAGAAATATCAACAACCTCAGATAGGCAGATGACACCACCCTAATGGCAGAAAGCAAAGAGGAACTAAAGAGCCTCTTGATGAAAATGAAAGAGGAGAGTGAAAAAGTTGGCTTAAAACTCAACATTCAGAAAACTAAAATCATGACATCTGGTTCCATCACTTCATGGCAAATAGATAGGGGAAAATGGAAATTGTGACAGACTTTATTTTCTTGGGCTCCAAAGTGACTGCAGATGGTGACTGCAGCCATGAAATTAAAAGATGCTTGCTCCATGGAAGAAAAGCTATGACAAACCTAGATAGCATATTTAAAAAAAAAAAAGGACATCTCTCTCTTTTTTTTTTTTTTTTTTTAGTTGGAAGGCTAATTACTTTACAATATTGTAGTGGTTTTTGTCATACATTGACATGAATCAGCCATGGATTTACATGTATTCCCCATCCTGATCCCCTCTCCCACCTCCTTCTCCAACCGATTCCCCTGGGTCTTCCCAGTGCATTTGAATCAGTTCTAATGAGATGGATGAAACTGGAGCCCAGTATACAGAGTGAAGTAAGTCAGAAAGATAAAGACCAATACAGCATACTAACGCATATATATGGAATTTAGAAAGATGGTAACGATAACCCTATATGCAAAACAGAAAAAGAGACACAGATGTATAGAAGAGAATTTTGGAATCTGTGGGAGAAGGCGAGGGTGGGATGTTTCGAGGGAACAGCATCGAAACATGTATATTATCAAGGGTGAAACAGATCACCAGCCCAGGCTGGATGCATGAGACAAGTGCCAGAGACATCTCTTTGCCGACAAAGGTCCATATAGTCAAAGCTGTCATTTTTCCAGTAGTCATGTACAGATGTGAGAGTTGGATAAAGAAGTCTGAGCGCCAAGGAACTGATGCTTTTGAACTGTGGTGTTGGAAAAGACTCTTGAGAATCCCTTGGACAGCAAGGAGATCAAACCAGTCAATCCTAAAGGAAATCAACCCTAAATATTCACTGGAAGGACTGATGCTAAAGCTGAAGCTCCAATATTTTGGCCATCTGATGCAAAGAGTTAACTCTTTGGAAAAGACCCTGATGCTGGGAAAGACTGGAGGCAGGAGGAGAAGGGGACAACAGAGGAGATGGTTGGATGGCATTGCTGATTCAATGAACATGAGTTTGAGTAACTTTGGGAGATTGTGAAGGACAGGGAAGGCTGGTATGCTGCAGTCCACAGGGTCACAGAGTAGGACATGACTGAGCGACTGAACAACAAAAATGTACACACTGCTATATTCAAAACGGATAACCAACAAGGACATACTATGTAGCACATGGAACTCTGCTCAATGTTGTCTGGCAGCCTGGATGGGAGGGAAGTTTAGAGGAGAATAGATACATACACATGCATGGCTGAGTTCCTTCAGTGTTCACTGGAAACTGTTACATCATTCTTAATTGCCTATAAGTGCACAGATGCTCAGTTGCTCAACTGTATCTTACTCTGTGACCACTTGAACTGCAGTTCACCAGGCTCCTCTGTCCATGGAATTCTCAATGCAAGGGTACTGGACTGGGTTGACATTTCCTACTCCAGGGGATCTTCTTGACCCAGGGATCAAACTTGCATCTCCTGTGTCTCCAGCATTGGCAGATGGATTCTTTACCACTGAGCTACATGGGAATATCCCAGTACAAAATAAAATGTCTTAAAAAAAAGTAAAAGCTCTGAAACTATATGGTGCATGTACTAAATTCACAAAGTTTTTATCAGGTATAAAACAAACTGTAAGGATATTTTGTACAACTTGCAGAATATCCATGGAAGGGCAGTAATTAAATTGTTCCATTTGTCTGACGGAAAAACCACTGGATTCTTTTGGATTTTTTAAAGGTTAGGTCATATAATCTGTGAACAGAGGCAGCTTTAGCCCTTCATTTTCAATGCTGATGCCAAAGTTTTGTCTCACATAATAGTAAGAAATGAATGGCAAATGATGAAAGTGCAAATCCTTCTCTTGTTAGCGATCTTAGGGGTAAAATTTGCAGCCTTTCAGCAATGAATATGATGTTAACTGTGGGGTTTTTCATAAATGTCCTATATCATGTTAAGAAATTTTCTCTATGTTCTTAGTTTTCAGAGAGGTTTTCTCATGAAATGATACTGGAATTTGTCAAATGCCTTTCCTGCATCAACTGAGATGATCATAAGGGCGTTTGTCCCTTTGCTGTAATCATATCAAGTCCTACATTGATTTTCTTACGTTGAACCAACTTCACATTCTTGGAATAAATTTGACTTTTTCATGATGAGTAATCCATTTAATATGCACCTGGATTTGGTTTGATAACATTTTATTGAGGAGTTCTATATCTATTTTCATAAGGGATATTGAACTTCAGAATTTTCATCATTATGGCTTTATTTGGTTTTGTATCAGAGTAATGCTGCTCGCACAGAATGAATTGGCAAGTGTTCCCATCTTATTAATTTTCTGAAAGAGTTTTATAAGTATTGTTTTATGTCTTCTTAAATGTTTGGTGGAAATACCACCAAAATTAATTCAGGACTTAATTTTGTTGTCACATGTTATGTTAGTGATTCATTCTTTTTACTTGTTATGGGTCTGTTGAGATTTTCTATTTCTTCCTGAGTTAGTTAAGGTAAATAGTGTGTTTCAAGAATCTATCCATTTCTTCAAAGTTATCTAATTTGCTGGTGTACAATTTTTCATACCATTTCATTTTTTACAAACCATTTAATTTTTTTAAGGTTAGTAGTCATGTCACCACTTTCATGTCTCATCTTATTTATATGTATTCTTGCTCTTTTTCTTAGTGATGGACAGGGAAGCCTGGCATGCTGCAGTCCATGGGGTCGCAAAGAGTTGGACATGACTGAGCAACTGAACTGATGGACACTGTATTCTGAATTGATTGAGGAATCTCCATAGCATTTTCCATACTTGGCTGCACAATTCCATTCCCAACAAAGTGTATGAAGGTTCCTTTTCACTATAACCTCATCAACATTTGTTAAGTCTTACTTTTTTAATAATAGCTATTCTGAGAGACATGAGGTAATATCTCATGGTTCTGATTTTCAATTATTCATGCTGAACATGTCTTCATGTACCTATGTCTTTGTTGGGAAAATGTCTTCTGTATGTCTCCTTTGGGAAAATGTCTATACATTTCCTCTGTTTTGTTCATGATTTCCTTTGATAGGCAGACTATTTAGTTTGATGTAGTCCCATTTGTTTATTTTTGTTTTGTTCCCCTTGCCCGAGGAGACATATTCAGAAAGATAATACTGAGACTGATGTCAAAGGGCATACTGTCAGCTTTCATCTAGGAGTTCTATGGTTCCAGTTCTTACATTCAAGGCTTACATACATTTCCAGTTTCAGTCTGGTTTCATTTTTTTCACCATGTGATTGTCCAGTTTCCCCAACACCATTTATTGACAACAAGATTGCTTTTCCATTGTACATTCTTTGCACCTTTATCATAAATAATTGTCCATATATGTGGGTTTCTGCCAATACTATGATGTTTTCATTAACATAGTTTCATAATACACTTTTAAATTAGTGAGGGTTATACCTCCAAGCTTGATCTTTCTCTCAGGATTGCTTTGGCTATCTGGGGTAATCTGTGGTTCCACATAAATTTTACAATATTTTTTGTTCTATTTCTCTGAAAAAATGTCCTTAACATTCTGATAGGAATTGTACCGAATTTATAGACTGCTTTAAATAATATGGACATTTAAACAATATTAATTTTTCCAGTCTATGAGCAGGAAATATCTTTCCATTTATTTGTGTCTTCTTCAACTTCCTGCAACAATGTCTTATACTTTTCACAGTACAGGTATTTCACCTGTATTTATTGCTGAGTGTTTTATTCTTTTTGGGCTTCCCTTGTGGCTCAGCTGCTAAAGAATCCTCCTGCAATGCAGGAGACCTGGGTTCAATCCCTGGGTTGGGAAGATCCCCTGGAGAAGGGAAAGGCTACCCACTCCAGTATTCTGGCCTGGAGAATTCCACAGACTGTATAGTCCACGGTGTAGCAAAGAGTCAAGACACGACTGAGAGACTTTCACTTATTCTTTTTTTTTTTTTTTTCATTTATTTTTATTAGTTGGAGGCTAATTACTTTACAATATTGTAGTGGTTTTTGTCATACATTGACATGAATCAGCCATGGATTTACATGTATTCCCCATCCAGATCCCCCCTCCCACCTCCCTCTCTACCCGATCCCTCTGGGTCTTCCCATTGCACCAGGCCCAAGCACTTGTCTCACTTATTCCTTTCTGATACAACAGTAAATGGGACAGTTTTCTCCACTTCTCTGACAGTTCACTATTAATGTACAGAAATTCAACAGATTTCTGTATATTAATTTTGTATCCTGAAACTTTACTGAATTCATCTTTTACTTATAATAGTTTTTTGGTGAAGGCTTCAGGGCTTCATGATCTGTGGTTGATGAAAGTGGTGTCTTAGGTCTGCTATTATTACTATATTGTCAATTTCTCCCTTTATGTCTGCTAATACTTGCTTTATATACTTAGGTGCTCTTATATCAAATTCATAAATGTTAACAAGTAAAATATCCTATTCTTGTGCTGATCCCTTTATCATACTATAATGTCCTTCTTTGTCATCTGTTAAAGACTTTGCTTTAAAGATGTCTTCTGATATGAGTATTGCTACCCACACTTTTCCTGACATTTCCTTTTCCATAAAATCTTTTTTCCATCCCCTAATTTTCAGCATCTATGTGTCTTTAGCTCTGAAGTGAGTCTCATGTAAGCACATATATATGAGTCTTGTTTTTTACCCAATCAGCCACCCTAATGTCAACGGGAGGCAGGAGAGGTGGGCACTTTACAGGTAACTTTACAGAAGGACATCATAATTTCTCTCTGAAATTTTTACCTTTTCATTTCTATAAAACTGTTTCTATAGGGTACAAATCCTTCTTCCACTGTTTTAGTTTCAGCACCTGTATCATGGAAGGGTCCATGTTATCAGTTCAGTCAGTTCAGTTGCTCAGTCGTGTCCGACTCTTTGCGACACAATGAACCGCAGCACACCAGGCCCCCCTGTCCATCACCAACTCCCGGAGTCCACCCAAACCCATGTCCATCAAGTCGGTGATGCCATCCAACCATCTCATCCTCTGTCATCCCCTTCTCCTCCCGCCCTCAATCTCCTCCAGCAGCAGGATCTTTTCAAATGAGTCAGCTCTTCACATCAGATGGCCAAAGTACTGGAGTTTCAGCTTCAACATCAGTCCTTCCAATGAACACCCAGGACTGATCTCCTTCAGGATGGACTGGCTGGATCTCCTTGCAGTTCAAGGCACTCTCAAGAGTCTTCTCCAACACCACTGTTCAAAAGCATCAATTCTTCAGCACTCAGCTTTCTTTATAGTCCAACTCTCACATCCATACATGACCACTGGAAAAACCACAGCCTTGCCTAGATGGACCTTTGTTGAAAAAGTAATGTCTGCTTTTTAATATGCTGTCTAGGTTGGTCAGAACTTTCCTTCCAAGGAGTAAGCGTCTTTTAATCTCAAGGCTGCAATCATCAGCTGCAGTGATTTTGGAGTCCAGAAAAATAAAGTCAGTCACTGTTTCCACTGTTTCCCCATCTATTTGCCATGAAGTGATGGGACTAGATGCCATGATCTTAGTTTTCTGAATGTTGAGCTTTAAGCCAACTTTTTCACTCTCCTCTTTCATCAAGAAGCTCTTTAGTTCTTCACTTTCTGCAATAAGGGTGGTGTCATCTGCATATCTGAGGTTATTGATATTTCTGCCGGCAATCTTGATTCCAGCTTGTTCTTCTTCCAGCCCAGCATTTCTCATGATGTACTCTGCATATAAGTTAAATAAGCAGGGTGACAATATACAGCCTTGACGTACTCCTTTTCCTATTTGGAACCAGTCTGTTGTTCCATGTCCAGTTCTAACTGTTGCTTCCTGACCTGCATACAGATTTCTCAGGAGGCAGGTCAGGTGGTCTGGTATTCCCAACTCTTTCAGAATTTTCCAGTTTACTGTGATCCGCACAAAAGCTTTGGCATAGTCAATAAAGTAGAAATAGATATTTTTCTGGAACTCTCTTGCTTTTTTGAGGATCCAGCGGATGTTGGCAATTTGATCTCTGGTTCCTCTGCCTTTTCTAAACCAGCTTGAACATCTGGAAGTTCACAGTTCATGTATTGCTGAAGCCTGGCTTGGAGAATTTTAAGCATTACTTTACTAGTGTGTGAGATGAGTGCATGTTATAAAATAAGTCAAAAGTAGTCGAGTAATTGGACAGTTTGCTAGATTGTCTAATGTCAATTTGTTTTCTGGCATTGCTACTAAGTCTTCTTCCTTGTCATCTGGTACTGGTTCAGAAACACTCATCTCCATCAAGTTGTTCTCTGTAATTCTCTGGTGTGGTGTCTATTAGCTCTTGAGTTTCTCCAAGATCCATCTCTTAAAACACTCACCCCTTCCCATTATTTCTTTTTCTTTTTTTTTTTGGTCATATCCACAATCCATTTCATGATTTATTTGATTGGCTCTGTAATAAATCCTGTGAAGTCATGCACAACATCTGGACACAGTTTTCTCCATCAGAAACTTATTGGTTGGGGCTTAATGGCTTTTTATATAACAATGATGACATCTCCAATGGTGTAATTCTTCTACACTTTTATGACACTCTATCGTAAATCTCTTCCATAGCACTGGGAAACTTTTCCATATAGTACTGTGTATGTAATGAGCTTTAAAGGATCTTATGAACCTCTGATCTATAGGCTGAATTAGAGACATTGTGTTTGGGGGCATAAATCACTCACTTTGATGCCTTCAGTATTGAACTAATGGGGTTCTGGACCACCAGGGGCATTGCCCAATATCAGAAGAACCCTAGAAGGCAGTCCCTTACTGGCAAAGTATTTCTTGACTTCAGGGACAAAGTATTAATGGAACCAATCCACAAAAAAAGGGTTTTCATCCAGTCCTTCTTCCTGTACAACCAAAAGAATGGCAGATGGTGTTTATTCTCTCTTGTCAAGGCTGAGGGGTTAGCAGCTCTATAGGTAAAGGCAGTCCTATTCATAAACTGAAATCCATTTGCACAAAACAGAAGTTATCCTATCCCTTTCTTCCTTAAATCCTGATGTTTGCTTCTGTTCATTACTAATAAAAGTCCTTTGTGGTATTCTCCCCTCAGGATAGGGCACTTCTGTCTATATTTAAAAAACCTGCTCAAGAAGGTATCCTTTCTCCTCAGTGATTTTCTTAATGGTATCTGGGGACTTGTTTGCAGTCTCCTCAATGGCAGAAGTTGCTTCTGTTGTTATTTTGACATTTTTATAAGTTAACCTCTTTCTAAAATGATCAAACCATACTTTGTGGGCCTTCACCTTGCTTTCACTTTGCCATATACTGACATTGCTTTATTTTGAATATAGAGTCTATAGGTGGTGACTTACTAATATTCTGCACCTACACACAATTTTTCAATATGAGATTAAATTTTCAATTTAATTTTCAATTAATCTCAATCTTCAATTTAATCTCAATTTTCAATATGAGATTTAAAAAAAAGTTATTTCACAAAAAGTGGAAGGTTTTTAGGTTTGCTGTTAGCCACAGCAATGACTTTCCAAATTTACTTTTTTTTTTTTACAATGGATTTTTATACTGGATTTATCTTGAAATGGCAGGTATATGTAATGTCATTCTTATAATGTAACAACTTTTCCCTGCTTCTTGGGAGCACTTCCAGCATCACTAGTGGCATTTCAAATCAGTACCATGATGTTACAGTAATACAAGGTTTACAGTATTGCACTAATATGAAAAATACACAAAAACAAGGAAAAATCACTTTTTACTGTGATACATAATTTGCTGGAGACAAACTGCTCACACGAACACGATTAACATCACACAGTGTTTGAAACAGATCCTTCCAACACTTCCCTCACTGCCACAGCAACAGGTGTGTTGTGTGCCCAGTCCCTGAGTCGTGTCTGCCTCTTTGCAACCCTATGGACTAAAGGCCATCAGACTCCTCTGTCCATGGGTTCTCCAGACAAGAATATTAGAGTGGCTTGCCACATCCTTTCCTAGCAGATCTTCCCAACCTAGGGATTGAACCCAAGTCTATGCTGTCTCCTGCACTGGCAGACGTTTTTGTTTTTGTTTTTAACCACTGAGCCACCTGAGAAGTCTGCAACAGGAGGTGGCTGCAAAACAGAAGTGATCGTACATGACTCAGGAGGACTATATCACAAAAGGTATTGCATGTTCCTTCCTTGATCTCTCTCTTGGATTATTCACTCTGAAAAAATCCAACTGCTGCACTGATGCCCACATAGAAGGAATGAAGTATTCCTACCAAAAGCAATGTGACTCAGCAATGTTACAAGTGAATCCTACAACCCAGTCAAACCTTCAGATGATTCCAGTCTCATCAGACTTCCTGGCTCCAATATTCTCAGAACTGCTGTGCCAGAGCTATTAGCTAAACTACACGCAAAGTTCTCACACCTACAAACTGCAAGGAAATTAATGTTTGTTGGTTTAAGCCATCATATTTTGGGGCAATGTTTTCTTTTTGGTCGCTCCAGACAGTTTGCAGGATCTTAGTACCCTGACCAGAGACTGAACTCAGACCCCTGGCAGTGAAAGTGTGGAGTCCTAATTGCTGGACCACTGGGGCAATTTTTTACACAACAGTAGATAGCTCATAAACATACTTGTATTGAAAACAAAAGTATTAAAATTTTTAAAGCAATTCTAAAAAATATACTAGATGATAATCCTTTCCAATGGTAACCAGAAAAAGATATTTGTAGAACAGGTCAAAGAGTATTCAAAAGGATTCAAGATATAGACAGCTTCTCTGTTAAAACTCTGACCTCTACAGAAAAGGAGACATTTAAAAGCTTAGTGTCAATTTCTAGCATGAAACTCTGAGCTTCAGGGGGTTTCTGAGGTTGAGGAAAAATATGTGACCACAAGGTGGCAGTAACATACAATGAGCTTTATTTGCGTGCTTCTTTAATAGACTTGTATGAACGATAGGGTATGTGGAAGTTATTCAGAGCATGAGACCTTCCAGAGGCCCATCAATCAGAAGGATAAGAAGGCAAAAGAACTCCCAGGAAAAAAAGGGACTAGGAGAAGGGACTTATTGTCGAGATGGTATCACTCAACAGCAAGATGGGGCATCTGGTTCAGAGAGCTGTGAAGGGCATCAGTGGCTCGGGCATCATTCATACTACCAGGGTTTACCTTATTTGTGGCCAACAGATTTGTAAGTGCAGTTTTTCCAAGTATACAAATCAGGCAAGCCCTAAAAGTCTAAAAAATATGCTTATAAGGGCACATTTAAAGCAATTGTGTACAATGTATTATTTGTAAAATGTGTTAATAACTGAGTTAAACACTGGTGGGCTTTCATGTTAGGTATTCTGGACTGCTGTGAAGGAAAAAATGTAGGGCCAATGTACTGGGACTATCTTTGGCTTACTTATGTAACAGCATACCCTACCACTTCATATGTTGACAATCTTGGTATGTTGTTTAGAAAATGTCATTCAATACAACATAACCTTTTTCCATCTTAGGTTACAGGGATTCTTCATTGGGTTCTCTATAGGTTAAATAAATTAAATAATGATTAAACTCTGACCTTGGAGAAAAAACTTGAAAGATGGGTTATTTACAGACAACCAACTAAGTTTCACTTTAAATCTTGTATTTGTTTTCTATTCCTGACTAGAATTACCATGAACGTAAAAGCTTTAAATAACACACATGTATTTGATCATGTTATCTGTGTGCCAAGGATCCGGGACACCTTAGCTGCCTCCACTTAAGAGTCTGACTAGACTGTAATCAACATGTTGGCTAGACTATACTCTCATCTGAAGGAATAGTTAGGAAAGAATATACTTCCAAGTTTATTCAGGTTGTTGACAGAAATCACGTTATTGAATTGAAACCAAACTTCCAGACATTTTGCTGGCTGCCAGCAGGAGACTGGTGCACACAGTATCTGTTTCCCATGTGTCGCCCCAACATACTGCTTATATTTTCAAAACAGTAATGAGTTTCTTCCTGCAGTCTGATAAGATAGTTTTATATAACATGATATAATCATAGAAGTGATTTTGGATCATATAATATAACCTAATCAAGCCAATGACATTCCATTACTTTTGCCATTGTTTATAATTTGTTATTGGTTACAAGTTACAGGTACTGTGTGCACACAAGGGGAGGGGAATAAACAAAGACGTGAACACTAGTAGACAAGAAATCATTAGGAGTTATCTTATGGTTTGTCTGCTACAACTTATTTTTTTCTAAAAATTGGAATAAGAGAGGCTGTTACTTACACATGATATCTCCCAGGGCTTCTCTGGTGGTTCAGACGGTAAAGAATCCACATGCAATGCAGGAGACCTAGGTTTGATGCCTGGGTTGGAAAGATCCCCTGGAGGAGGGCATGGCAACCCACTCCAGTATTCTTGCCTGGAGAGTCCCCATGGACAGAGAAGCCTGGTTTAAGAAGATACCCAACTACTATCAATTTTATATACATATTTATATGTGTGTGTGTGTGTGTGTGCATATATGCATATGTGCACACACATATACACTTGTGCCTCTGTTGTTATATGGGCTTCCCAAGTGGCCAAGTGGTAAAGAAGACATCTGCCATTTGTAAGAGATATAAGATATAAGCCCATAAGAGATGGGATCTTTCCCTGGATCAGTAAGATCCCCTGGAGTAGAAAATGGCAACCCACTCCAATATTCTTGCGTGGGAAACCCCATGGACAGAGGAGCCTGGCAGGCTACAGTTCATGGGGTTGCAACGAGTCAGACTGTGTGGTTGAGTACATACATAGACAGTTGTTATATATGACATGTATTCTTGGGAGAGGCCAGTGTCAGTTCAAGCCCTTGCAAGAGACTGAACCATACAAAATGGAGGCTGAGGAAGCAAAATTGCACAGTAGTTTAAATGTTCAACAACATATGAAACTAATCCTCACAGTAATCAACTTCATAATACTATATCTCGTTCTTTATACATTTTAAAAAATACACCGATAAAAGGAATATAGAGAAATACAAAAGTTTGGGGGAACCAAATAAGAAAATGTATAACAGAATATCATTTATAAAAAGTTTGAAAATATAGGATTATGTCATTATGTCAATTAAATATGTTTTATATCTATATGATACCTTGTACTGAATCATTTTAAAAAATTAAGATCTCATAGTTGTTAAATTAATTTGACTAATGGAAAACTGATGTTCAGAGGAGGCTCAAGCTGAAGAATAAGTTCTGCAAAAAGATTATTTGTAATGTATTTTTTGGTCACTAATTTCAACAGTCAATCATACAAAAATAACTGAAATTATTTAGTAGGTAGACAGTGTACTAACTGCTTGGATCAAGTTTGGAATACTATTAATTCTACAGATAAATTTGAGAATTGACATCCTTACTATTGATGAGTCTTCAAATCCATAAAGTACATTTCTCAATTAATTGACTGTTTTTTAGTTTTCCTTCCCATTTATGTCACCACAGAGCTCTGAGTAGAGTTTTCTGTGCAATACTCAAGGTTCACATTAGTTATCTATTTTACATTTAGTAGTGTATATATGTCAATCCCAATTTCCCAATTCATCCCAGACCACCCCTTCACCATTTCCCACCTTGGAAAACATGTCAGTTTTCTACATCTGTGACTCTTACTTCTGCTATGAAAATAATTTCATCTATACCATTTTTCGAGATTTCACATATAAGTGATATTACACAATATTGTTTTTTTCTTTCTGATTTACTTCACTCTAAATGACAATCTCTAGGCCTACGCAAATGCCATTACCTCGTTCCTTTTTTTTACAGCTAAGTAATGCTCCATTCTATATATGTACCACTTCTTTATCCACTCCCCTGCTGATAGACATTTAGGTTGCTTTCATTTCCTGGCTATTGTAAACAGTGTTGTAATAAACACAAGGGTACATGTATCCTTTAGAATTACGGTTTTCTCCAGATATATGCCAAGAAGTGGGATTGCTAGGTCATATGGTAGCTCTATTTTTAGTTTCCTAAGAAGCTTCCAGACTATTCTACACAGTGGCTATACAAATTTACATTCCCACCACCAGTATAGGAGGGTTTCCTTTTCTCCACAAGCTCCCCAGCATCTATTGTTTATAGATTTTATGACAGCTATTCTGACTGGTGTGAGGTCATATACCTCTCACTATAGTTTTGATTTGTATTTCTCTACTAACTAGTAATGCTGGGTGATTGATTTCCTCCACCAAAATTTACAATCTGAAAGATTATTTAAAAACAAATTTTAATTGATTCATAAGTATAGGTTTATTCAAATAATATATTTTGAGGGAGGTTAAACTAGTTGGTGTCTTAATATCTTTAAATGTCTTTACAATTTGTAATAATGTCACTTATTTTATTCATGATATTGATAATTTTATCATCTCTTTTTTCTTGGAGATTATAACAGGTAGCTTATCAAATTAATTGATTTTTAAAAGGTTTGCTTACCCTCACTAACACCAATGGACACATCATCTACACTGAAAACTAATAATGAAACACAAGCCTTAAATGACACATCAGACCTTATAGATTTAACTGTGATATAAATCCTGTGATTTATAGGACATTCCATCCAAAAGCAGCAGAATACACTTTCTTCTCAAGTACACATGGGACATTCTCCAGGGATTACAACCTGGGCCACAAATCAAGCATCTGTAATTTAAGAAAATGGAAATCATATTAAGGAGCTTTTCGAACCACAATGCTATGAAATTAGAAATCAATTACGGGGAGGGGGATGTAAAAAACACAAACACATGAAGGATAAACAATATGTTTCTAAATGACCAATGACTCACTGAAGAAATAATAGAGGAAATCAAAAATACCTAGAGATGAATGACAACAAGAACACAATGATGCAAAACCTATGGGATGCAGCAAAAGTTCTAAGAGGAAAGTTTATAGCAATATAATTGTACCTTGGCAAACAAGAAAAATCTCAAATAAATAGCTTAACCTTATACCTAAAGCAACAACAACAAAAAAGAACAAACAAAACTGAAATTTAGCAAAAGCAGACAATTCATAGCAGAAATAAATGAAATGGAAATGAAGAAAACAATAGCAAAAATCAATGAAAAACAAAAGTTAGTTTTTTGAGAAGATAAAATTGATAAATCTTTAGCCAGACTCATCAAGAAAAAAGGAGAGAACTCAAATCAATAAAATTAGAAAAGAAAAAGGAGAAGTTACAACTGACACCACAGAAATACAAAGGCTCATAAGACAATACTACAAGAAACTATATGCCAATAAAACAGACAACCTAGAAGAAATGGACAAATTCATAGAAAGGTCAAATTCACAGAAAAGCAGGGAATGCCTTTGAAGGAAAGCTGAGCAGCCACGCTGAGTCACACAATGGGTAGAGCCACCACTGTAGCCTCTCTCTCTCCATACACCAGAACCAGCAATTGAGCAATAGTGAAAGAGAAAGTCACTCATTCACATCTGACTCTTTTGGACCCCATGGACTGTATAGTCCATGAAATTCTCTAGGCCAGAATACTGGAGTGGGTAGTCTTTCCCTTCTCCAGGGGATCTTCCCAACCGAGGGATTGAACCCATGTTTCCTGCATTGCAGGCGGATTCTTTACCAGCTGAGCCACAAGGGAAGCCCAAGGGAAAGATGCTAAAAAAAGGTGGCCCTTGAGTGCCTGATGCACTGAGCAATAGACAAAGACGAGCCAGGGAAGCTCTTTGAGCACCAGCTGCCAGAGGCTAGAAAAGAATCCTAACAGAGTGATACTTCCTGCACCTGTGACCACCAACTTCCCTGTGCTTCTGATGCCACTGGGGTCCCTACAATCCAAGCAGCTCTGCAACCTTCACATCCAGAACTTACTGGGTCAACCCAAGTTTTCCACAGCAGCATCCAGAGGAAACTCCTATTAGTAACCCATGTGTAGAGGTAGGAATAAAACTATAATTGAGCACCAGAAGCAGAGAGACTAAGGTAGAAAATAAAAAACTTTTCCACCAGCTGCACAAGCTGCAGACTAAATCCACACGATCAACTGTGTAGACTCTGTGTCTGAAGAATATATAAAAAGACAATGAGTGTTTCCACAAAAGAAAACATTCTAGCTCTGTCACCTACGGACATTGGAGGCAAGCACACATGGGAGTAGGGTCAAATTAGAGTCCAAGCTGTAACCACAGGGACCACAGCAGGTCCAGAGACCAGCCCTCCTCAGCACTGGAGGTCTTTCTAGGGAGGCAGAAATGGGCTGTGGCTCACAAAGGGGACAAGGACACTAACAGTTGAGACCCTAGGAAAACATTTATTATTATTTTTTGTTGGGATTCATTGTTATTGATTCTGGATTTCCTTTTTTTTTTTTTCATTTTTACTCCCTTCTTTTTTCTTTGTTGTTGTGGTTGTTTTTATTATGATTATTTCTACTTAGGCTCTTGGGAAGTTTTTTCTAATCACACTTTCATTTCCTTAATATATCTCCGTCTACTTTGGCCTTCTGCTCTTCTATGTATTCAGGGGTGTTCTCTATTTGTTGTAGCTTTTCTTTAATATATATGGCTCTTTTTTATATTCTTCTACTTAACTTCGCCTTTTTATTTTTTTCACCATTTTTATTTATGTGTTTTGTTTTACTTGCTTTATTCCTCACTTGGCACTTGGGTTTCATTTCATGTTCTGTTTTGTGTTTCAGTTTTGTTTTTAATTGGTTGATATCACGTTTAGTTTCTTTTGTTCTCCTGGTCACTCTCTTGTACTTTTGTCTTCTTTGGTCTTTCTTTTTTCTTTGTTTCTATGTATATATCTGTGTGTGTTATGTTCCTTTCTTTTTGTTTCTGTTTGTCTGATTTTGCTTTTACTATTTGTCTAGGCTTCGTTTTTTGTTTCTTCTACTGGGTTTATTGTTCGTTTGTTTTAATCCCCTTTATTGATATAACAAATGGCTCATGCGGTCTTGGTACCCTGACCAGAAGTCGGGCCTGACCGTCTGGAGGTGGAGTGCCCAGTTCAGGAAGCTAGTGCCAGAGTAATCCTGACCTCAGAGATTATTAATCATGACAACTTCCACAAAGGCTTCCATCTGAATCAGAGACCTGAAACCACAAAACTGCCTGCAGCACCCAGGGCTGAACACATCACTGAAACAACAAGCAAGACAGTAATATAAAACCAATTATGAACAGACAGGCTGACAGAGACACCACAATACACATCACCTCACAAAGTCCTGCCCATCGGGGGGGGAGGGGGGGGAACTAACCTCCACCCACCAGAACGCAGGAACAAGTGCCTCCCAACACAAAGCCTACACAAGCAACTAGATGAACCTCACCCACCAGAAGCAGAGACCAAAAGCAAGAAAAAGTATGACCATATAGCCTGAAGAAACCAGACCTCAAACACAGTAACTCAGACAAAATGAAAATACACAGAAATATGATGCAGATAAAGAAATAAGGTAAAACCCCACAAGACCAAATAAAGATGAAATAAACAAACTACCTGAAAAAGAATTCAGAGTAATGATAGTAAAGATGATTCAAAGTCACAAAAACAGAATGGAGAAAATGAAAGTATCATTTAACACATTTAACAAGGACCTATAAGAAATGAGAAATAAGCAAACAGTAATAAACAACTTAATTACTAGAATTAAAAACATCTTAGAAGAAATCAATACCAGAATAACTGAGGCTGAAGAATGGATAAGTAAGCTGGAAAACAGAATGGTGGAAAAAAACTGCTGAAGAGCAGAATAAAGAAAACAGAACAAAAAGAACTGAAGATAGTCTCAGACACCTCTGGAACAATATTTAATGCAACAACATCCTAATTATTGGGGTCCCAGAAGAAGAATCAAAAGAGAAAGGGTCTGAGAAAACATTTGAAAAGATTATAGTCAAAAACTTCCCTAAGATGGGAAAAGAAATAGTCAATCAAGTCCAAGAAGGACAGAGAGACCCGTACAGAAAAAACCCAAGGAGAAACACACTGAGATATATATTAATCACAGTAATAAAAATTGAACACAAAGAAAACATATTCAAAACAGCAAGGGAAAAGCAGCAAGTAACATAAGTAACATACAAGGGAATCCTCATAATGTTGAGAGCAGATCTCTCAGGAGAAATTCTGCAGGCTAGAAGGGAGTGACAGGATACATTTAAAATACTGAAAAGGAAAACCTACAATCAAGTTTACTCTATCCAGCAAGGATCTAATTCAAAATCAATGAAGAGCTGTCTACAAGAGACCCATCTCAAAACAAGGGACACATACAGACTGAAAGTGAAGGGCTGGAAAAAAATATTTCACGCCAACAGAGACCAAAAGAAGGCAGGAGTCACAATACTCATATCAGATAAAATAGACTTTAAAATAAAGGCTGTGAAAAGAGACAAAGAAGGACACTACATAATGATCAAAGGATCGATCCAAGAAGAAGATATAACAATTACAAATATATATGCACCCAACATAGGAGAACTGCAATATGTAAGGCAAATGCTAACGAGTATGAAAGGGGTAATTAACAATAACACAATAATAGTGGGAGACTTTAATATCCCACTCACACCTATGGATAGATCAACGAAACAGAAAATTAACAAGGAAACACAAACTTTAAATGACACAATGGACCAGCTAGACCTAATTGATATCTATAGGACATTTCACCCCAAAACAATCAATTTCACCTTTTTCTCAGCTGCACACGGAACCATCTCCAGAATAGATCACATCCTGGGCCATAAATCTAGCCTTGGGAAATTCAAAAAAAATTGAAATCATTCCAGTCAAATCTTTTCTGACCACAGTGCAGTAAGATTAGATCTCAATTACAGGAAAAAATTGTTAAAATTCAAACATATGGAGGCTAAATAACATGCTTCTGAATAACCAACAAATCATAGAAGAAATCAAAAAAGAAATCAAAATATGCATAGAAATGAATGAAAATATGATACACACCACCCAAAACCTATGGGACACTGTAAAAGCAGTGCTAAGGGGAATGTTCATAGCATTACAGGCTTACCTCAAGAAACAAGCAAAAAGTCAAATAAACAACCTAACTCTACACCTAAACCAACTAGAGAAGGAAGAAATGAAGAATGCCAGGGTTAGTAGAAGGGAAGAAATCTTAAAAATTAGGGCAGAAAAAATTGCAAAAGAAACAAAAGAGACCATAGCAAAAATCAACAAAGCTAAAAGCTGGTTTTTTGAAAAGATTAATAAAATTGGCAAACCATTAGCCAGACTCATTAAGAAACCAAGGGAAAAGAACAACAAAATTAGAAGAACAACAAAATTAGAAATGAAAATGGAGAGATCATAACAGACAACACTGAAATACAAAGGATCATAAGAGATTACTACCAGGAGCTCTATGCCAATAAAATGGACAACTTGGAAGAAATCGACAAATTCTCAGAAAAGTATAACTTTCCTAAACAGAACCAGGAAGAAACAGAAGATCTTAACAGACCCATCACAAGCACGGAAATCAAAACTGTAATCAGAAATCTTCCAGCAAACAAAACCCCAGGACCAGATGGCTTCACAGCTGAATTCTACCAAAAATTTAGAGAAGAGCTAACACCTATCTTACTCAAACTCTTCCAGAAAATTGCAGAAGAAGGTAAACTTCCAAACTCATCCTATGAGGCCACCATCACCCGAATTCCAAAACCAGACAAAGGTGCCACAAAAAAAGAAAACTACAGGCCAATATCACTGATGAACTTAGATGCAACAATCCTTAACAAAATTCTAGCAAACAGAATCCAACAACATATTAAAAACATCATACATCATGACCAAGTGGGCTTTATCCCAGGAATACAAGGATTCTTTAACATCTGCAAATCAATCAATGTAATACATCACATTAACAAATTGAAAGATAAAAACCATATGATTATCTCAATAGATGCAGAAAAGGCCTTTGACAAAATTCAACATCCATTTATGCTAAAAACTCTCCAGAAAGCAGGAATAAAAGGAACATACCTCAACATAGCTATATATGACGAACCCACAGCAAACATTATCCTCAATGGTGAAAAATTGAAAGCATTTCCCCTAAAATCAGGAACAAGACAAGGGTTCCCACTCTCACCACTACTATTCAACATAGTTTTGGAAGTTCTGGCCACAGCAATCAGAGCAGAAAAAGAAATAAAAGGAATCCAGACACCAGCCCAGGTTGGATGCATGAGACAAGTGCTCAGAGCTGGTGCACTGGGAAGACCCAGAGGGATGTGATGGGGAGGGAGGCGGGATGGGGGATCGGGATGGAGAACACATGTAAATCCACGGCTGATTCATGTCAATGTATGGCAAAAGCCACTACAATATGGTAAAGTAATTAGCCTCCAACTAATAAAAATAAATGGAAAAAAAAAACCAAATCCAAAACAATTAAGAAAATGCCAGCTGGAACAGACTTATTAATAATCACTTAAAATGTAAATAGATTAAACACTCCATCCAAAAGTCACAAACTGGCTGAATAGACACAAAAACAAGACCTGTATATATGCTGTCTTCAAGAGACACGGAAAGTGAGGGGATAGAAAAAAAATTCAATGCTAATGGAAATCAGAAGAAAGTCAAAGGAGCAATTCTAAAATAAGACAAATCAGACTGCACAATGAAGAATATTACAAGAGATCAAAAATGACACCACAAAATCATGAACAGATCAATTCAAAAAGAAGACATAAAAATTCTGAATACTGATGCAAAGAAGAGCATCTCAAAACATAATGCTAAAATTAACTGTAATACAATAATAGTAGGGTACTTTAATACTCAACTTACACTAATGGACAGATGATTCACACAGAAAATCAGTAAGAAATTAAGTGGTGTTAGTGGTAAAGAATTGCCTGACATACGAAATTTGCCTGACACATGGATTCGCCATACATACAGACAGACATACAGACCAAAGGAACACAATAGACAGCCTTGAAATAAATCCACATACCTACTGTCAATTAATCTTTGACAAAGGAGGCAAGAATATGCAATGGGAAAAACTCTCTTCACTAAGTGGTGTTGAGAAAGTTGAACAGCCGCATGTAAATCAATGAAGTCGGTGATGCCATCCAACTATCTCATCCTCTGTCGTCCCCTTCATTGATTTACATCACTGACTCAATGGACATGAGTTTGAGTAAGCTCCAGGAGTTGGTGATGGACAACAGGGAGGCCTGGCATGGGGTCGCAAAGAGTCAGACACGACTGAGCAACTGAACTGAACTGAATCAAACTTAAAAGCTATTGCACAGCAAAGGAATCCATTAAAAAGAAAAAAAAAAAAAAAAGAAAAACCATACGGAAGAAAAATAAATGCAGGAATTCCCTAGTGGTGCAATGGTTACGACTCTGTACTTTCACTGCTCAGGGTATGAATTCAATCCCAGGTCAGGAAACTAAGATCACATAAGCTGCATGGTGCAGTCACAGAGAAAATGAAAATGGTTCCTAATCAAACTTACAAGCTTTTTCACACTCTCAGAAAACATAAACAAAACAAAAAGACAATCTATGAATGGGGAAAATACTTGAAAGAGATGCAAGTGACTAGGGCTGAATTTTCAAAATACAGAAACAGCAAACACAGCTCAACAACAAAAACAGACAACCCAATCCAAAAATGGGGAGAAGACCTAAAGAGACATGCCGCCAAAGAAAACACAGAGATGGCAAATAGGCACATGAAAAAATGCTCATCATCACTATGTATTCAGTTCAGTTCAATTCAATCGCTCAGGCGTGTCCGACTCTTTGTGACTCCATGAATCGCAGCACGCCAGGCCTCCCTGTCCATCACCAACTCCCAGAGTTTACTCAAACTCATGTTCATCGAGTCGGTGATGCCATCCAGCCATCTCATCCTCTGTTGCCCCCTTATCCTCCTGCCCCCATTTGCTCCGAGAATCAGGGTCTTTTCCAATGAGTCAACTCTTCGCATGAGGTGGCCAAAGTACTGGAGTTTCAACTTCAGCATCAGTCCTTCCAATGAACACCCAGGACTGATCTCCTTTAGGATGGACTGGTTGGATCTCCTTGCAGTCCAAGGGACTCTCAAGAGTCTTCTCCAACACCACAGCTCAAAAGCATCAATTTTTCGGCGCTCAGCTTTCTTCACATTCCAACTCTCACATCCATACATGACCACTGGAAAAACCATAACCTTGACTAGATGGACCTTTCTTGCCAAAGTAATGTCTCTGCTTTTTAATATGCAATCCAGGTTGGTCATAACTTTCCTTCCAAGGAGTAAGTGTCTTTTAATTTCATGGCTGCAATCACCATCTGCAGTGATTTTGGAGCCCAAAAAAATTAAGTGTGACATTGTTTCCACTGTTTCCCCATCTATTTCTGATGAAGTGAGGGGACCAGATGCCATGATCTTAGTTTTCTGAATGTTGAGCTTTAAGCCAACTTTTTCACTCTCCTCTTTCATTTTCATCAAGAGGCTTTTTAGTTCCTCTTCACTTTCTGCCATAAGGGTGGTGTCATCTGCATACCTGCAGATATTGATTATTGGGGTTATTGATTGATTACTGATTATGGGGTTATTGATATTTCTCCCAGCAATCTTTTTTTTTTTTTTTTTTTAAATCCCGGCAATCTTGATTCCAGCTTGTGCTTCTTCCAGTCCACCGTTTTAGAGAAATGCAAATCAAAACTACAATGAGGTACCAGTTCACACTGGTAAGAATGGCCACCATTAAAAAGTCTACTTGCCTGTGCTATACACTAGGTCCTTGTTGGTTACCCATTTGAAGTACAGCAGTGCATATATATCCATTCCAAATTCCCAAACTATCTGTTCCTCCTAATGTTATGTGACAGCCTGGATGGGAGAAGAGTTTGGAGAAGAGTGGATACGTATATATCTATGGCTGAGTCCCTTTGGCTGTTCACCTGAAACTATGACAACACTGTTAATCAGCTAAATCCCAATATAAAACAAAAAGATTAACAACAACAACAAAAAAACAAATAACAAGGACATAGGAACTTACCTGGTAGTCCAGTGGTTAAGATTCCACACTTCGACTGCAGGGATCACGGGGTTCGATCCCTGGTTGGAGAACAAAATTCCAGAGGCTGTGTAGAGCAGCCAAAACAAAACAAAAAACACCTAAAAGAGAAAAAAGTCTACAAATTACAACTGCTGCAGACTACATGGAGAAAATGGAAACCTCCTATAGTGTTGGTGGGAATGTAATGTGCACCCACTGCGCAATATATTATGGAGGTTCTTCAGAAAAATAAAAGTAGAAATACCATATGACCCAGCAGTCCCATTCTTGGGCATATATCCAGAGAAAATTATAGTTGAAAAAGATACATGCATAAATGTTCATGGCAGCACTAGTCACAATAGCAAAGACATGTAAACAACCTAAAGGTACACTGACAGATAAAGTATAAAGATGGTATGGTACACATACACAATGGAATAAAACTCAGCCATGAAAAACAATGAAATGCTGCCATTCACAGCAATGTGGATGCAAATACAGATTATCAGACTAAGTGAAGTAAGTCCGACAAAGACAAATACCATATGATATCTATATGTGGAATCTAAAATATGACACAAATTAATCTATCTATGAAACAAAAACAAATTCAAGGACATAGAAAATAGAATGGTTGCCAAGGGAGAGGGTTAAGTTAGGGTTTAGGGGGTTTAGGGGAGGCATAGAGTGGAAGCTTAGGGCTAACAGATAAAGACTATTATATATAGAATGAATAAACAAAAAGGTCCTACTGTATAGCAAGGAGAACTATATTCAATCATAATGGAAAATAATATTTTTTAAAAGGCATGTATATATAACTGAATCATTTTGCTGTACAGCACTGTAAATCAACCATACTTCAATTTAAAATTTTTAAAAAATAAAACACTAGAAAAAAAGAAACTAGCCAAGCATAGAAAATTATTTCAAAAAAGGATATAAATTTGATTTGATTTACCCACTAAGAATGTATGAGAGTTTCAGTTTTTTCTCATCTACATCAGGATTTCATATGGTCAATATTATGTATTTTAGCTCTTCTATCAAGTAAATGATGGTATCCAATCCTGCTATTAATTTGCATTTCTCTAGTTGTTAGCAATTTTAAATACCTTTCCATGTCCTTGGTGATACATCAGTAAAATGTTCCTACGTGCATTTTGCCCAATTTCTAATTATATAGTTTGCATTTCTATTGTTGAATATTGAATATATAAATAGGAACATGCCCAGTGACACACTAGTGGTTTGTGGATATTTCCTCTGAGAATACAAATTATCTTTCAATTTTCTTCATAGGGACTTATGCAGAGCAAAAGTATAAAATTTTAATGTCATCCAATTATCAATTCATTTTATTGAATGAATATTTTTTTGGCTGTCATCATTAAGAACAATTTGCCAAGTGCTAAGTCAAACAAATATTGTCCTATAGTTAAGTTTAAATGTTTTATACATTTGGGCATTTTACATTTAAATCCATGATCCATTTTGAATTAATCTGGGCAGATGTGAGGTTTAGGTCAAAGTTCACTTTGAAAATTTATGCCTGTTTAATTGATCCAGAAACTAGTATAAAAAAGTGATTCATGAAATTATCCTTCAATTAAGAAATAAATAAAAATTTTTAAAAGACTGTCTTTCATCCAGTAATTTGATTTTAGACATGAGTCAAAAATAGGCTGAGTAAATTTCTGAAAATCAATTTCTGGTTTCTTTTTTTTTTTTTTTTTTTTCATTGATATATGTCTCTTTTCCTCCACCAAAACCATGCAGACTTGATAAATGATAACAGTTTAATGACATAAAATCAGGTAGAGAACTGTTACTGGGAATGAAATTGGTATTGCCCCTATGGAAAATTATATGGAGATTTCTTATGATCCAGCAATCCTGGGCACACAGTCAGAAAAAACATAAACTATAATTTGAAAAGATACATGCACACCAATGTTCATAACAGCACTATTTAAAATAGATAAGACATGGAACCAAACTAAATGTCCACCAATAGATGAATGGATAAAGAAGATGTGCCATATATATGTATATATATATATATACACACACACACATATATATGGAATATGAGTGAACCATAACAAATAAAACAGTGTCATCTGCAGCAACATTTACTAAGTGAAGTCAGACAAAGAAAGATAAATATCATATGATATCACTTATATGTGGGATCTTTTTTAACAATGATACAAATCACCTTATTTGCAAAACAGTAATAGACTCAGAAAACTACGTTATGGAAATCAACACAAAATTGTAAAGCAGATTTCCTCCAATTAAAAAAAAAAGATAAAACTAAGTTATGGTTACCAAAGGGGAAATGCAGGAAGGATTAATTGCAAATCTGGGATTAACAAAAACAAACTACTATATATAACATTATCAACAACAGTCTACTGTATAGCACAGGGAACTATATTCAATATCTTGTAATAACCAAGAAAGAAAAACAATTTTTTAAAAAACCATAAATACACACATAACTGAATCACTTTGCTGTAAACCAGAATCACTGTAAACAACTATCAGTTCAGTTCAGTTGCTCAGTCGTGTCCGACTCTTTGCGACCCCATGAATCGCAGCACACCAGGCCTCCCTGTCTATCACCAACTCCTGGAGTTTACTCAAACTCAAGTTCATTGAGTCCGTGATGCCATCCAGCCATCTCATTCTCTGTCGCCCCCTTCTCCGCCTGCCCCCAATCCCTCCCAGCATCAGGGTCTTTTCCAATGAGTCAACTCTTCGCATAAGTTGGCCAAAGCATTGGAGTTTCAGTTTCAGCATCAGTCCTGCCAATGAACACCCAGGACTGATCTCCTTTAGGATGGACTGGTTGAACCTCCTTGCAGTCCAAGGGACTCTCAAGAGTCTTCTCCAACACCACGGTTCAAAAGCATCAATTTTTCGGTGCTCAGCTTTCTTCACATTCCAACTCTCACATCCATACATGACCACTGGAAAAACCATACCCTTGACTAGAAGGACCTTTGTTGTCAAAGTAATGTCTCTGCTTTTTAATATGCTATCTAGGTTGGTCGTAACTTTCCTTCCAAGGAATAAGTGTCTTTTAATTTCATGGCTGCAGTCACCATCTGCAGTGACTTTGGAGCCCCCCCAAATTTTTTTTTATTGAAGTAAACAACTATACTTCAATAAAATAAATGTTAAAAATCAGGTAAAAATGTAATGCTCACTGTAGAATTCTTTCAGTAAATTGTTTATTCTACTTACATTGTCTCTCCTATTGAGGGACATCTTAACTGCTTCCAAATTTGGTAATTAATGAATTAAGCTGATAAAAGTATACATGACCAAGTGTTTCTGGGGACACAATTTTACAACTCCTATGGGTAAATACCAATAACCACAATTGGAGAACTGAGTGTTAACGGTATGCTTACTTTTTAAGAAGCAACTGAACCATCTTCAAAAGTGGCTTTACTACTGTGCATTCCCACCAGCAATGTACAATTCCTGTTACTCGAGGCCCTCACCAGAATGTAGTTTTTAAGTGTTCTGATTTTCATCATTCTAATATGTGTACAGTGGTATCTCCTTTTTATGTTCATTTGCATTTTCCTGGTAACATATTTTCCACCTGTATATTTTCTTTGGTGAGATGTACATTAGTTCTTCTATTTACTATTTAATCAGATTGCATTCTTACTATTGAGCTTTTATTAGAGTTTTTGTACAACCTGGATGATAGTCTTTTACCTGATGTTTCTTTTGCAAATATGTTCTACCAGTCTCTGGCTGATCTTCCTATTCTCTTAACATTATCTTTTGCAAATACAACTTTTTAATTTTTTTTAAACTTTTTACTTTCTATTGGAAAATACCCAATTAACAATACTGTGATAGTTTCAGGTGAACAGCTAAAGGGTTCAGCCATACGTACACATGTATCCATTCTCCCTCATAGTCTTCCCTAGTGTCTCAGATGGTAAAGAGTGTGCCTGCAATGCGGGAGACCTCGGTTTGATCCCCGGGTCAGGAAGATCCCCTGAAGAAGGGAATGGCAACCCACTCCAGTATTCTTGCCTGGAAAATCCCATGGACAAAGGAGTCTAGTGGGCCACAATCCATGGGGTCACAGTGTCAGACATGTTGAGTGACTAGCATACATTCTCTCTCAAACTCCCCTCCCATCCAGGTTGCCACATAACAATGAGCAGAGTTCCATGTGCTATACAATAGGTTCATGTTGGTTCTCCATTTTGGATATAGCAACAACTTTTTAAGTTTAATGAAATCCAGCTTTTCACCTATATATTTCATGAATTGGGCCTTTTTTGGTGTTGTACCAAAAATACACTGCCAAATCAAAGATCATCTAGGTTTTCTGCTAGATGACACGACTGAGTGAATAACACTTACTGTTTAGAACAGGGAACTCTATTCAATATATTCTAAAATCCTACAAGGAAAAGGAATCTTAAAAATATACATATATTCAGTTATACATATATATGTATATATTTATGTATAACCATATCACTGCGCTATACAAATAAAACTAAAACAACATTGCAAATCAACTATTTTTGAAGTAGAAAAAACAAAACAGAAATAAACCCATGCACTTATGGTCAATTAATCTACAACAAAAATGAGCAAGAACATAAAATGAAGAAAGTCTCTTCAATTAGAAATGCTGGAAAAACTGGAGAGCTACAAGTAAAAGAATGAAATTAGGGACTTTCGTGGTGGTTGAGTGGTCAAGAATATGCCTTTCAATGCAGGTTCAATCCATGGTTGGAAAACTAAGATCCCACATACCAAGGGGTAACTAAGCTTGCATGCCCCAACTACTGAGCTCCTGTACTCTGGAGCCCACAAGCCAAAACTAGAAAGCCCACATGCCACAACTAAGACTGAATGCAGCCAAATAAAGAAGGAATGAACTTAGAACATTCTTGAACAAGACATACAGAAATGAACTCAAAATGGATTAAAGACCTAAATATAAGAGTGGAAACCACAAAATTCCTAATGGAAAACACAGGCAGAACAGTCTGAAATAAATCAATAGTAGGAATATTAGAGGATTTTTGTATTTCCATACAAATTGTGAAATTATATGTTCTAGTTCTGTGAAAAATACCGTTCACAGAGTGATAGGGATTGCACTGAATCTATAGGTTGCTTTGGGTAGTATAGTCATTTTGACAATATTGATTCTTCCAATTCATGAACATGATATATTTCTCCATCTATTTGTGTCCTCTTTGATTTCTTTCATCAGTGTTTTATACTTTTCTATATATCGGTCTTTCGTTTCTTTAGGTAGATATACTCCTAAGTACTTTATTCTTTTTGCTGCAATGGTGAATGGTATTGTTTCCTTAATTTCTCTTTCTGTTTTCTCATTGTTAGTGTATAGGAATGCAAGAGATTTCTGTGTGTCAATTCCACAATTCCAGAAAAATAAATGGCCCAATCAAAAAATGGGCCAAAGATCTAAATAGACATTTCTCCAAAGAAGACATACAGATGGCTAACAAACACATGAAAAGATGCTCAACATCACTCATTATCAGAGAAATGCAAATCAAAACCACAACGAGGTACCATTACACGCCAGTCAGGATGCCTGCTATCCAAAAGTCTACAAGCAATAAATGCTGGAGAGGGTGTGGAGAAAAGAGAACCCTCTTACACTGTTGGTGGGAATGCAAAGTAGTACAGCCCCTGTGGAGAACAGTGTGGAGATTCCTTAAAAACCTGGAAATAGAACTGCCATATGACCCAGCAATCCCACTCCTGGGCATACACACTGAGGAAACCAGATCTGAAAGAGACACATGCACCCCAATGTTCATTGCAGCACTCTTTATAATTGCCAGGACATGGAAGCAACCTAGATGCCCATCAGCAGATGAATGGATAAGAAAGCTGTGGTATATATACACTGTGGAATATTACTCAGCCATTAAAAAGAATTCATTTGAATCAGTTCTAATGAGATGGATGAAACTGGAGCCCATTATACAGAGTGAAGTAAGCCAGAAAGATAAAGACCAATACAGTATACTAACACATATATATGGAATTTAAAAAGATGGTAACGATAACCCTATATGCAAAACAGAAAAAGAGACACCAATGTACAGAACAGACTTTGGGACTCTGTGGGAAAAGGCGAGGGTAGTGAGAGAATAACACTGAAACAAGTATACTATCAAGGGTGAAACAGATCTCCAGCCCAGGTTGGATGCATGAGACAAGTGCTTAGGGCTGGTGCACTGGGAAGACCCAGAGGGATGTGATGGGGAGGGCGGCGAGAGGGGGGATCAGGATGGGGAACACATGTAAATCCATGGCTGATTCATGTCAATGTATGGCAAAAACCACTACAATATTGTAAAGTAATTAGCCTCCAACTAATGAAAATAAACGAAAAAAAAAAAAAATAGTAGGAATAGTTCACTGGATCTCCTATCCAAAAATAGAAGGATATAAAAGCAAAAATAAACAAATGGGATCTAAGTAAATTAAAATGCTTTTGCACAGCAAAGGAATCTATAATGAAATGAAAAGACAACCTAGAGACCGGGAGAAAATATTCACAAATGAAATGATGCATAAGAAGTTAATATTCAGCATGTATAAACAGTTCATACAATTCAACACAAAAGCAACCTGATTTTAAAATGGGCAGAAGAACTGAACAACCATTTTCCAAGGAGGAAATGCAGATGAGCAACAGACACATGAAAGGATGCTCAACACTGCAAATCATCAGGGAAGCCCAACACAATGCTTCACAATGTGCTGAAACTACAACACATCACAACCACAATGACATATCACCTCATACCTTTCAGAATGGCTATCATCAAAAAGTCTATAAATAACAAACATTGGTAAGGAAGTGGTAAAAGAGAACCCTAGTACACTGTTGATGAAAATGTAAATTAGGGCAGACACTATGGAGAATAGCATGGTGTTTTCTTAAAATACTAAAAAATTAGAGTCACCATATTATCCAGTGATCCAACTCCTAGGCATACATCCAGAGAAAACTCTAATTTGAAAAGATACATATTCACCCCATGTTCCTGGCAGCAGTATTTCTAATAGCAAGACATGAATGCAGCCTGTTTCATTGGACAGATGTACACATAATGTGGTACATACAATACAATAGAATACTACACAGAAAAACAAAAGAAAAAAATGTAATTTGCAGCAACATGCATTGGCCTAGAGATGATCATACTAAGTAAATTCAGACAAAGACAAATATAATGCTTATATATGTAATGTAAAAAATTATACAAACTAACTTATTCCAAAACAGTAACAGATTCACACAGAAAGAAAACTTATTAAGGATACCAAAGGGGAAAAGGAAAAAGAAGGATCAATTAGGAGTTTGGGATTAAAATATACACTAATATACATACTTTATTGAGCCCATCTTTGCATGAAATGTTCCCTTGTTATCTCTAATTATCTTGAAGAGATCTCCAGTCTTTCCCATTTTACTGTTTTCCTCTATTTTTTTGCATTGATCACTGACGAAGGCTTTCTTATCTCTCTTTGCTATTCTTTGGAACTCTGCATTCAAATGGGTATATCTTTCCTTTTCTCCTATGTTTTTCACTTCCCTTCCTTTCACAGCTATTTGTAAGGCCTCCTCAGACAGCCATTTTGCTTTTCTGCATTTCTTTTTCTTGGGGATGGTCTTGATTTCTGGCTCCTATGCAATGTCACAAACCTCTGTCCATAGTTCATCAGGCACTCTGTCTCTCACATCTAGTCCCTTAAATCTATTTCTCATTTCCACTGTATAGTCATAAGGGATGCAAAAATGGCAGGGATCTAACAGAAGCAGAAGATATTAAGAAAAGGTGGCAAGAATACACAGAAGAACTGTACAAAAAAAATCTTCATGACCCAGATAATCACGATGGTGTGATCACTCACCTAGAGCCAGACATCCTGGAATTCAAAGTCAAGTGGGCCTTAGGACACATCACTACGAACAAACCTAGTGGAGGTGATGGAATTCCAGTTGAGCTATTTCAAATCCTGGAAGATGATGCTGTGAAAGTGCTGCACTCAATATGTCAGCAAATTTGGAAAACTCAGCAGGGCCACAGGAATGGAAAAGGTCAGTTTTCATTCCAATCCCAAAGAAAGGCAATGCCGAAGAATGCTCAAACTACCACATACTTGCACTCATCTCACACGCTAGTAAAGCAATGCTCAAAATTCTCCAAGCCAGGCTTCAGCAATACGTGAACCATGATCTTCCAGATGTTCAACCTGGTTTTAGAAAAGGCAGAAGAGCCAGAGATCAAATTGCCAACATCTACTGGATCATCAAAAAAGCAAGAGAGTTCCAGTTAAACATCTATTTCTGCTTTATTGACTATGCCAAAGCCTCTGACTATATGGATAACAATAAACTGTGGAAAATTCTGAAAGAGATGGGAATACCAGACCACCTGACCTGCCTCTTGAGAAATATGTATGCAGGTCAGGAAGCAACAGTTAGAACCGGTCATGGAACAACAGACTGGTTCCAAATAGGGAAAGGAGTACGTCAAGGCTGTATATTGTCACCCTGCTTATTTAACTTATCTGCAGAGGACATCATGAGAAACGCTGGGCTGGAAGAAGCACATGCTGGAATTAAGATTGCTGGGAGAAATATCAATAACCTCAGATATGCAGATGACACCACCCTTATGGCAGAAAGTGAAGAAGAACAAAAGAGCCTCTTGATGAAAGTGAAAGAGGAGAGTGAAAAAGTTGTCTTAAAACTCAACACTCAGAAAACTAAGATCATGGCATCTGGTCCCATCACTTCATGGCAGATAGATGGGGAAACAGTGGAAACAGTGACAGACTTAATTTTTCTGGGCTCCAAAATCAGTGCAGATGGTGATTGCAGCCATGAAATTAAAAGATGCTTGCTCCTTGGAAGAAACGTTATGACCAACCTAGACAGCATATTAAAAAGCAGAGACATTACTTTGCCGACAAAGGTCCGTCTAGTCAAGACTATGGTTTTTTCAGTGGTTATGCATGGATGTGAGAGTTGGACTGAGATGAAACTGAGTGCCGAAAAATTGATGCTTTTGAACCGTGGTGTTGGAGAATACTCTTGAGAGTCCCTTGGACTGCAAGGAGATCCAACCAGTCCATCCTAAAGGAGATCAGTCCTGGGTGTTCATTGGAAGGACTGATGTTGAAGCTGAAATTCCAATACTTTGGCCACCTCATGCAAAGAGTTGACTCATTGGAAAAGATCCTGATGCTGGGAAAGATTGAGGGCAGGAGGAGAAGGGGATGACAGAGTATAAGATGGTTGGAAAGCATTGTTGACTCAATGGACATGAGTTTGGATGGACTCTGGGAGTTGGTGATGGACAGGGAGGCCTGGCGTGCTGTGGTTCATGTGGTCGCAAAGAGTCAGACACAACTGAGCGACTGAACTGAACTGAATATACACACCACTATATATAATGTATAAATAGATAGTTAAGGAACTACTATATAGGACAGGGAACTATAGTCAACACCTTGTAATAATTTTTCATGGAAAATAAACTTGAAAAGAAAATATATATATATATATGTAACTTTGATGTATACCTGAAGCTAACACACTGTAAATGAACTGTATTTCAATATCACTTAGAAAAATACAATTAAAAAAACATTGCCTGTGTAGGATTTTTTAATAAGTTCTTTCTTTTTTCTTTTGAAAAAAAATTATTTACATTGGAGGATAATTACAATTGGAGGTATTGTAATGGTTTTTGCCATAGATCAATATGAATCAGTCATAGACATACATATGTCCCCTCCATCCTGAACCCCCCTCCCAATGCCATCTACACCCTATCCCTCCAGCCTGTCACAGAACACTTGCTTTGGGTTCCCTGTGCCATATACTAAATTCACACTGGTTATCTATTTTACCTATGGTAATGTATATGTTACAAAAGTATTCTCTCAAATCATCCTGCTCTGTGCTTCTTCCAGTAAGTCCAAAAGTCTGTCCTTTATGGTTGTCTCCTTTGCTGCCCTGCATGTAGGATCATCACTACCATCTTTCTAGATTCTAAATATATTTGTTAAAATACAGTATTTGTCTTTCTCTTTCTTACATTGCTTTTCTTTCACTCTGTTTCATAGACTCTAGGTTCATCCACCTCATTAGAACTGACTCAAATGCATATCTTTCTATAACTGAGTAATATTCCACAGTGTAAATGTACCACAACTTCCTTATCCATTCATCTATCAAAGGACATCTAAGTTGCTTCCAAGTCCTAACTATTGTAAACAGTGCTGCAATGAACATTAGGGTCTGTGTGTATTTTTCAATTCTGGTTTCGTCAGGGTACATGCCCATGAATGGGACTGCTGGGTCAAATGGTAGTTTTATTTCTAATTTTGCAAGCAATCTCCATACTGTACTCCACAGTGACTGTATCAGTTTGCATTCTCATCGACACTGTCAGAAGGTTCCATTTCCTGCACATCCTCTCCTGCACTTATTGTTTTCAGTTTTTTCTGATGAGGGCCATTGTGACCAACGTGAAATGACACCTCACTGTGGTTTTAATTTGCATTTCTCTAATAATGAGTGATGTTGAGGATCTTCTCATGTGTTTACTAGCCATCTACATTACTTTGCCAACAAAAATCCATCCAGTCAGAGCTATGGTTTTTCCAGTAGTCATATACAGATGTGAGAGTTGGACCATAAAAAAGGCTGCATGGCAAAGAATTGATGCCTTCAAACTGTGGTGCTGGAGAAGACTCCTGAGACTCCCTTGGACTGCAAGGATATCAAACAAGTCAATCCTAAAGGAAATCAACCCTGAATATTCACTGGAAGGACTGATGCTAAAGCTGAAGCTCCAATACTGTGGTCATCTGATGCGAAGATCCAACTTACTGGAAAAGATCCTGAACTGGGAAAGATTGAGAGCAGGAGAAGGGGACAACACAGGACAAGATGGCTGGATGGCAACATGGACTCAAAAAAGAAGAACTAAAGAGCCTCTTGATGAAAGTGAAAGGGGAGAGTAAAAAAGCTGGCTTAAAACTCAACATTCAGAGGGAGGAGCTAAGATGGCAGACGAATAGGACGGGGAGACCACTTTCTCCCCCACAAATTCATCAAAAGAACATGTGAATGCTGAACAACTACACAAAACAAATTCTGATCGCTAGCAGAGGACATCAGCCACCCAGAAAAGCAACCCATTGTCTTTGAAAGGAGGAAAGACAAAATATAAAGGATAAAAAGAGAGACAAAAGAGTTAGGGATTGAGATCCGTCCAAGGAAGGGAGTTTGTTTTTTTGTTTTTTTTTTTTATTAGTTGGAGGCTAATTACTTCACAACATTTCAGTGGGTTTTGTCATACATTGATAAGAATCAGCCATAGATTTACACGTATTCCCCATCCCGATCCCCCCTCCCACCTCCCTCTCCACCCGATTCCTCTGGGTCTTCCCAGTGCACCAGGCCCGAGCACTTGTCTCATGCATCCCACCTGGGCTGGTGATCTGTTTCACCATAGATAGTATACATGCTGTTCTTTTGAAACATCCCACCCTCACCTTCTCCCACAGAGTTCAAAAGTCTGTTCTGTATTTTTGTGTCATTTCTGTGTCTCTTTTTCTGTTTTGCATATAGGGTTATCGTTACCATCTTTCTAAATTCCATATATATGTGTTAGTATGTTGTAATGTTCTTTATCTTTCTGGCTTACTTCACTCTGTATAATGGGCTCCAGTTTCATCCATCTCATTAGGACTGATTCAAATGAATTCTTTTTAACGGCTGAGTAATATTCCATGGTGTATATGTACCACAGCTTCCTTATACATTCATCTGCTGATGGGCATCTAGGTTGCTTCCATGTCCTGGCTATTATAAACCAGGAAGGGAGTCTTAACAGAGGAAGTTTCCAAACACCAGGAAACCCTCTCACCGGCAGGTCTGGGGGAAGTTTTCAAATCTCGGCGGGCAACCTAACTGGGAGGAAAACTAAATAAAACCCAAAGATTACAAGCCTAAAAGCAACTCCCAGCAGAAAAGTACCCCAGACGCTCGCATTCGCCACCAGCAAGTGGGGGCTGAACAGAGAGGAGCGGGCGGCATTGCTTAGGGTAAGGACTGGACCTGAATGCCCTGAGGGCAATCTGAGGGAGCTAACAAGAGATAGCAACTTTAACTGTGGGATAGCAAGAGAGACAGACAGAGAATTAACCTGCGAAAAGCCCTAACCTAAGGCACAGCTGGCCCATTCGCAGAACAAAGGACTGAGCAATACCAGAAAAGAGCTATCCAGCTATGGACCAGGCCATCCCCCACCAGAGGCAGCAGGCAGGAGGGAGGCAGGCGCCAGCCAGAGCCGGAAAGGGGAAAGGGTCAAACTTGGCCCCAGAGACAGCATCCCCTACCAAACCGCAAACAGGCTTCCAGTTTCTAACCAAAGACTTCCTGAGATTCTGGATGGTTGACATCCGCCGGGAGGGTCACAGAGAGATATCAGCTCCCCAGAAGAGACACAAGGCACACCTGACCGGGCATTCCCAGAAACTGAGGCAGGGACGGGGAGGGGAGAAGTTGTTCTGCACCTGAAGAGAGTGCACTCGTCAAGCTAATGGTTGCCTAAGCTGCTCGGACCAGGGAAGGCACAAAACGAAGGCCCAACCAAGTCTGCGCCTTTGTGGAGTACCTGAGAACCTGAACCTGAGCGGCTTACGCCTGGGAAGTGCACATAACTCAGGGCCCACTCCATGGAGAGCAACCTGGAGCCTGAGCAGTGTAGATGGGGAAAGCACACATGCCATTACGGGGGGGCTGGTGGGGGGCTGCAAACCCAGTGTGTCCAGAACATTGTGAGTACTCCCCACACACACCAGTGATATTTGCTTGCAGTACCCCTCTCTCCCCACAGCACAACTGAACAAGTGAACCTAAACAAGAGACCACCTCCGCCCCCTAGTGTCAGGGTAGAAATTAGACACCGAAGAGACCTGCAAACAAAAGTCAAATAAACAAGGGAACCGCTTTAGAAGTGACAGATGCAAATCCGTGTAGTTAACACCAATTGCACTGGAAGGGGCCTATAGATACTGAGAAGTATAAGATGGAAAAAGGAATTATCTGAAACTGAACCAAATCCAAACTGCCTGCAACAGCTTAAGAGAAATTCTTAGATATATTTTTACTATTATGATTTTTTTTAATTAAAATATTTTTTCTTTTTTTTTAAAGTCCTCTATTGCTCCTATATTACTCCTTAAATTTTTTTAACCCACTACAACCATGCAAAAAAAAAAAAAAAAAAAAAAAAAAAAAGACCCTATTATTAAAGCAAACTTCATATGTATTTCTTAAATTTTCTGTGTTTTTATTTTTTTTAATATGGTATTTTTAAGAGTCTAACCTCTACTCTAGATTTTTAATCTTTGTTTTTTGTATTTGATATCAATTTTGGACATTTAAGTATTCAATCTTCAGTACCCATTTTTACTCAGGAGTGTGATTACTGGTTTGATTACTCTCTACCCCTTTTGACTTTGCTTTTTCTCCCCCAGATCACCTCTATTTCCTCCCTTGCCCTTCTCTTCTCAGTCCAATTCTGTGAATCTCTGTGGGTGTTCTGGGCTGCAGAGAACACTTACAGAACAGAGTACCACCTAGATCGGTTTCTCACCTCTTGAGTCCCCCCTTTTCTCCTCCTGCTCACCTCTATCTCCTTCCTCCCACTCCTCTTCTTCATGTAACTCTGTGAACCTCTCTGGGTGTCCCTCACTGTGGAGAATCTTTTCATCATTAACCTAGAAGTTTTACTATCAGTTCTGTATGGATGGAGAAGTCTTGAGGCTACAGAAAGAATAAGACAGAAATCCAGAGGCAGGAGGCTTAAGCCCAAAACCTGAGAACACCAGAGAACTCCTGACTACAGGGAATATTAAGTAATAAGAGATCATCCAAAAGCCTCCATACCTACACTGAAACCAACCACCACCCAAGAGCCAATAAGTTCCAGAGCAAGACATACCATGCAAATTCTCCAGCAACACAGGAACATAGCCCTGAGCGTCAATATACAGGCTGCCCAAAGCCACACCAAACTCACAGACCCATCTCAAAACTCACTACTGGACACTCCACTGCACTCCAGAGAAAAGAAATCTAGCTCCACCCAGCAGAACACTGATGCAAGCTTCCCTAAACAGGAAACCTTAACAAGCCAATTGTCCAAACCCACCCACAGGGAGAAACTTCCACAATAAAAAGGAACCACAGACTACCAGAACACAGAAAGGCCACCCCAAACACAGCAATCTAAATAAGATGAAAAGGCAGAGAAATGCCCAGCAGGTAAAGGAACACGAAAAATGCCCACAAAGCCAAACAAAAGAGGAGGATATAGGGAATCTAACTGAAAAAGAATTTAAAATAATGATAATAAAAATGATCCAAAATCTTGAAAACAAAATGGAGTTACAGATAAATACCCTGGAGACAAGGATTGAGAAGATGAAAGAAATGTTCAACAAGGACTAGAAGAAATAAAACGAGTCAATTAAAAATGAATAATGCAAACCTTCTATAGAGACACAGAACTTCAGATGTCTTCAAAGATTTCAAAAGGAGGAAAGGAAGCCAGGTTGGAAGAAGGAGGAGGAGGAGGCGGGAAAGGGGGGCAAAAGGGGTGGCCTTACAGACGTCTCCTGCCACCTGCAGACACCCAGGCGTTACGGGACTTTTCCCTGGGCTTCCAGGGAAGGGAGGATGGAACTCGGCCCTACCAGAAACCAGACCAGAATTCGAGTTCTCTGCCAAGAGGAGGTGATCAGTCTCCAATCCATAGCTCAGGCTGAGGCCCTTCGACCAGATTCCTGCATCCAGGACCGGGGGACTAGAAAAACGGGAAGGATAGGAAGGGCTAGGAGAGGAAAGAGAGAGGGAAGGGGAGAGAGGTCAATAAAATCTCTTGTTCCTTACTGGTCGGGGCACTCTGGCCAGTTGTCCGCATCAGGAGGAGACCAGGGACAAAAGGGTCCCAGTCGCGGCCGCTGGGTCTGGTCCATTGGCAGTCAAGCTGGCCCCTAAGTACCCCGAGTGGTCAGGATGTCAGTCTCAGCGAAGAAGATGTCCCTTTGTGGTTGCCATTTGTTGCAGGAAGGGGGACCCTTTCCAGGGCCTGAAACTGGACTCTTGTCTAACACTCGGAAATGAATTGTCCGAGGAGACACATGCTGACAAAGCAAGAGATTTTATTGGGAAAGGGCACCCGGGTGGAGAGCAGTAGGTAAGGGAACCCAGGAGAACTGCTCTGCCGCGTGGCTTGCAGTCTTGGGTTTTATGGTGATGGGATTAGTTTCCGGGTGGTCTTTGGCCAATCATTCTAATTCAGAGTCTTTCCTGGTGGCGCACGCATCGCTCAGCCAAGATGGATGCTAGCAAGAGGGATTCTGGGAAGTGGACGGACAGGCAGTGTCTCCTCTCAACCTTTCTGGAACTCTTCCAGTTGGTGGTGGCTTATTAGTTCCATATTCCTTATCAGGATCTCCTGTCATAAAACAACTCATGCAAATGGTTACTATGGTGCCTGGCCAGGGTGGGCAGTTTCAATCAGTGTGCTTCCCCTAACACATCCATTTACAAATTTTTAAGTTATTTTATTACAGCACTCATGCCCTCAGCTGTGTTTTACTCCCTCCAAATATTATAATTCCAGTCTTCTGCCAGGGTGAGAGAGGAGAAATAATGTGGAGTGGGAGGAGGGAATTATTTCTCACACAGCTTTCAACTAAGTCCTCCCAATTTCTAATTTTAATCTCCCACCTTTACTTTCATTTCTAAAGGTATGTGGTGCCACCATTTCCTGAGTCTTTTGAATTTTCTCCACATTCCCCACTGCCAATTTAGAATTTGGCTTCCTTCTGTTTGTCAAGTTGATTAAAACTCATCTGTCTGCTCTCTGGGCTTCCCAGGTGATGCTAGTGGTAAAGAACCCACCTGACAATGCAGGAGACATAAAAGATGCCAGTTTGATCTCTGGGTCAGGAAGGCCCCCTGGAGGAGGGTCTGGCAACCCACTCCAGCATTCTTGCCTGGAGGATCCCATGGGCAGAGGAGCCTGGTGGGCTATGAGAGGGTAACAGGCAGGAAGGCCAGGGGTCTCCAAACGGAGGAAATAGGCTGCAAGTGCCAGACATTTTTATCTCTCTTAAGTGGCAAAGAGGAAACAAACCAGTGACTTTTTTTTCTTCTCTATAAAAAAAAGAAAAAAAAATTAAAAAAAAAAAGAATAATGCAATAAATGAGATCAAAAACACTCTGGAGGGAATCAGCAGTAGAATAATGGAGGCAGAAGATAGGATGAGTGAGGTAGAAGATAAAATGGTGGAAATAAATGAAGCAGAGAGGAAAAAAGAAAAAAGAATCAAAAGAAATGAGGACAACCTCAGGGACCTCTGTGACAATGTGAAACGCCCCTACATTCGAATCATAGGAGTCCCAGAAGAAGATAAAAAGAAACACCATGAGATAATACTCGGGGAGATAATAGCTGAAAACGTCCTCAAAATGGGGAAGGAAATAGTCACCCAAGTCCAAGAAACCACAGAGTACCAAATAAGATAAACGCAAGGTGAAACACCCCAAGACACATATTAATCAAATTAACAAAGATCAAACACAAAGAACAAATATTATAAGCAGCAAGGGAGAAACAACAAATAACACACAAAGGGATTCCCATAAGGATAACAGCTGATCTTTCAACAGAAACTCTTCAGGGCAAAAGGGAATGGCAGGACATACTTAAAGTAATGAGAGAATAACCTACAACCCAGATTACTGTACTCAGGAAGAATCTCATTTAGAAATGAAGGAGAATTCAAAAGCTTTACAGACAAGCAAAAGCTGAGAGAATTCAGCACCACCAAACCAGCTCTTCAACAAATGCTAAAGGATCTTCTCTAGACAGGAAACACAGAAAGGGTGCATAAACACGAACCCAAAACAACAAAGTAAATGGCAACGGGACCATACTTATCAATAATTACCTTAAATGTAAATGGGTTGAATGCCCCATCCAAAACACAAGACTGGCAGAATGGATACAAAAGCAAGAACCCTATATATACTGCCTACAAGAGAACCACCTCAAAACAAGGGACACATACAGACTGAAAGTGAAGGGCTGGAAAAAAATACTTCATGCCAATGGAGACCAAAAGAAAGCATGAGTCACAATACTCACATCAGATAAAATAGGCTTTAAAATAAAGGCTGTGAAAAGAGACAAAGAAGGACACTACATAATGACCAAAGGATCGATCCAAGAAGAAGATATAACAATTATAAACATATATGCACCCAACATAGGAGCACCACAATATGTAAGGCAAATGCTAACGAGTATGAAAGGGGTAATTAACAATAACACAATAATAGTGGGAGACTTTAATATCCCACTCACACCTATGGATAGATCAACGAAACAGAAAATTAACAAGGAAACACAAACTTTAAATGACACAATGGACCAGCTAGACCTAATTGATATCTATAGGACATTTCACCCCAAAGCAACCAATTTCACCTTTTTCTCAAGTGCACACGGAACCTTCTCCAGCACAGATCACATCCTGGGCCATAAATCTAGCCTTGGGAAATTCAAAAAAATTGAAATCATTCCAGTCATGTTTTCTGACCACAATGCGGTAAGATTCTATCTCAATTACATGAAAAAAATTATTAAAAATTCAAACATATGGAGGCTAAATAACATGCTTCTGAATAATGAACACATCATAGAAGAAATCAAAAAAGAAATCAAAATATGCATAGAAACGAATGAAAATGAATACACAACCATCCAAAACCTATGGGGCACTGTAAAAGCAGTGCTAAGGGGAAGGTTCATAGTATTACAGGTTTATCTCAAGAAACAAGAAAAAAGTCAAATAAATAACCTATTCTACACCTAAAGCAACTAGAGAAGGAAGAAATGAAGAACCCCAGGGTTAGTAGAAGGGAAGAAATCTTAAAAATTAGGGCAGAAAAAATTGCAAAAGAAACAAAAGAGACCATAGCAAAAATCAACAAAGCTAAAAGCTGGTTTTTTGAAAAGATTAATAAAATTGGCAAACCATTAGCCAGACTCATTAAGAAACCAAGGGAAAAGAACAACAAAATTAGAAGAACAACAAAATTAGAAATGAAAATGGAGAGATCACAACAGCAACACTGAAATACAAAGGATCATAAGAGATTACTACCAGGAGCTCTATGCCAATAAAATGGACAACTTGGAAGAAATCGACAAATTCTCAGAAAAGTATAACTTTCCTAAACAGAACCAGGAAGAAACAGAAGATCTTAACAGACCCATCACAAGCACGGAAATCAAAACTGTAATCAGAAATCTTCCAGCAAACAAAACCCCAGGACCAGATGGCTTCACAGCTGAATTCTACCAAAAATTTAGAGAAGAGCTAACACCTATCTTACTCAAACTCTTCCAGAAAATTGCAGAAGAAGGTAAACTTCCAAACTCATCCTATGAGGCCACCATCACCCGAATTCCAAAACCAGACAAAGGTGCCACAAAAAAAGAAAACTACAGGCCAATATCACTGATGAACTTAGATGCAAAAATCCTTAACAAAATTCTAGCAAACAGAATCCAACAACATATTAAAAACATCATACATCATGACCACGTGGGCTTTATCCCAGGAATGCAAGGATTCTTTAATATCTGCAAATCAATCAATGTAATACACCACATTAACAAATTGAAAGATAAAAACCATATGATGATCTCAATAGATGTAGAAAAGGCCTTTGACAAAATTCAACACTCATTTATGATAAAAACTCTCCAGAAAGCAGGAATAGAAGGAACATACCTCAACATAATAAAAGCTATATAGACAAACCCACAGCAAGCATTACCCTCAATGGTGAAAAATTGAAAGCATTTCCCCTAAGTCAGGAACAAGACAAGGGTGCCTACTCTCACCACTACTATTCAACATAGTTTTGGAAGTGTTGGCCACAGCAATCAGAGCAGAAAAAGAAATAAAAGGAATCCAGACAGGAAAAGAAGAAGTGAAACTCTCACTGGTGGAGATGACATGATCCTCTACATAGAAAACCCTAAAGACTCTACCAGAAAATTACTAGAGCTAATCAATGAATACGGTAATATTGCAGGATATAATATTAACACACAGAAATCCCTTGCATTCCTATATACTAACAATGAGAAAACAGAGAAATTAAGGAAACAGTAGTGTTCACCATTGCAACAAAAAGAATAAAATAGTTAGGAGTATATCTACCTAAAGAAACAAAAGACCTATACATAGAAAACTATAAAACACTGATGAAAGAAATCAAAGAGGACACAAACAGATGGAGAAATGTACCGTGTTCATGGATTGGAAAAATCAATATTGTCAAAATGACTATACTACCCAAAGCAACCTATAGATTCAGTGCAATCCCTATCAAGCTACCAACGGTATTTTTCACAGAACTAGAACAAATAATTTCACCATTTGTATGGAAATACAAAAAATCTCGAACAGCCAAAGCAATCTTGAGAGAGAAGAATGCAACTGGAGGAATCAACCTGCCTGACTTTAGGCTCTACTACAAAGCCACAGTCATCAAGACAGTATGGTATTGGCACAAAGACAGAAATATAGATCAATGGAACAAAATAGAAAGCCCAGAGATAAATCCACATACCTATGGACACCTTATCTTCAACAAAGGAGGCAAGAATATACAATGGAAAATGACAACCTCTTTAACAAGTGGTGCTGGGAAAACTGGTCAACCACTTGTAAAAGAATGAAACTAGAACACTTTCTAACACCATACACAAAAATAAACTCAAAATGGATTAAAGATCTAAATGTAAGACCAGAAACTATAAAACTCCTAAAGGAAAACATAGGCAAAACACTCTCTGACATAAATCACAGAAAGATCCTCTATGACCCACTTCCCAGCACACTGGAAATAAAAGCAAAAATAAACAAAGGGGACCTAATGAAACTTAAAAGCTTTTGCACAACAAAGGAAACTATAAGCAAGGTGAAAAGACAGCCTTCAGAATGGGAGAAAATAATAGCAAATGCAGCAACAGACAAACGATTAATCTCAAAAATATACAAGCAACTCCTGCAGCTCAATTCCAGAAAAATAAATGACCCAATCAAAAAAATGGGACAAAGAACTAAACAGACAGTTCTCCAAAGAAGGCATACAGATGGCTAACAAACACATGAAAAGATGCTCAACATCACTCATTATCAGAGAAATGCAAATCAAAACCACAACGAGGTACCATTACACGCCAGTCAGGATGCCTGCTATCCAAAAGTCTACAAGCAATAAATGCTGGAGAGGATATGGAGAAAAGTGAACCTTTCCTCTTACACTGTTGGTGGGAATGCAAACTAGTACAGCCACTATGGAGAACAGTGTGGAGATTCCTTAAAAAACTGGAAAAAGTACTGCCATATGACCCAGCAATCCCATTCCTGGGCATACACACCGAGCAAACCAGAACTGAAAGAGACACGTGTACCCCACGTTCATCGCAACACTGATTATAATAGCCAGGACATGGAAGCAACCTAGATGCCCATCAGCAGACAAATGGACAAGAAAGCTGTACTACATATACACAATGGATCCTTACTCAGCCATTAAAAAGAACACATTTCAGTCAGTTCTAATGAGATGGATGAAACTGGAGCCCATTATACAGAGTGAAGTAAGCCAGAAAGATAAAGACCAATACAGTATACTAACACATATATGTGGAATTTAAAAAGATGGTAACGACAACCCTATATGCAAGACAGAAAAAGAGACACAGATGTATAGAACAGACTTTTGGACTCTATGGGAGAAGGCGAGGGTGGGATGATCTGAGAATAGCATTGAAACATATATATTATCAAGTGTGAAACAGATCGCCAGTCCAGGTTGGATGCATGAGACAAGTGCTCAGGGCTGGTGCACTGGGATGACCCAGAGGGATGGGATAGGGAGGGAGGTGGGAGGGGGGTTCAGGATCAGGAACACATGTAAATCCATGGCTGATTCATGTCAATGTATGGCAAAAACCACTACAATACTGTAAAGTAATTAACCTCCAACTAATAAAAATAAAGGGAAAAAAAAAAACCTCAACATTCAGAAAACTAAGATTATGTCATCTGGTCCCATCACTTCATGGTAAATAGATGGGTAAACAATGGAAATAGTGACAGACTTTATTTTTGGGGGGGCTCCAAAATCACTGCAGTGACTGCGGCCATGAAATTAAAAGAGCTTGCTCGTTGGACGAAAAGTTATGATCAACCTAGACAGCTTATTAAAAAGCAGAGACATTACTTTGCCAACAAAGGTCCGTCTAGTCAAAGCTATAGTTTTTCCAGTAGTCATGTACGGATGTGAAAGTTTGACTATAGAGAAAGCTGAGCGCTGAAGAATTGATGCTTTTGAACTGTGGTGTTGGAGAAGACTCTTGAGAGTTCCTTGGACAGCAAGGAGATCCAACCAGTCCATCCTAAAGGAAATCAGTCCTGAGTTTTCATTGGAATACTGAAGCTAAAACTTCAATACTTTGGCCACCTGATGCAGAGAACAGACAAATTTGAAAAGACCCTGATGTTGGGAAAGAATGAAGGTGGGAGGAGAAGGGGATAACAGAGGATGAGATGGTTGGATGGCATCACCGACTTGATGGACATGAGTTTGACTAAGCTCCAGGAGTTGGTGATGGACAGGGAAACCTGGCGAGCTGCAATCTATGGGGTCACAAAGAGTTGGACACGACTGTGTGACTGAAATAAACTGATACTTCCCAGGCGGTGCTAATGGTAAAGAACTCACTTGACAGTGCAGATGATGTAAGAGATGCGAGTTCAATCCCTGCATCAGGAAGATCCCTTGGCAGAGGGCATGGCAACCTACTCCAGTATTCTTGCCTAGAGAATCCCACGGACAGAGGAGCCTGGCAGGCTATGGTCCATAGGGTCGCAAAGAGTCAGACACGACTTAAGTGACTTAGCACGAAAATATACACACATACATAAAAATTATTTTCCATGATATCTTATTACAAGATATTGAATAGTTTCCTATGCTATACAGTAAATCAATGTTGCTTATCTATTTTATGGGTAGTAGTAGTTTGTATCTGTTCAGTTCAGTTCAGTTGCTAAGTCGTGTCCGACTCTCTGCGACCACATGAATCGCAGCACGCCAAGCCTCCCTGTCCATCACCAACTCCCAGAGTCTACTCAAACTCTGTTAATCGCATACTATTTTTTCTAATTTTTTAATTTTTAATGAAGTATAGTTGATTTACAATGTTGTGTTAGTTTCTGATATACAGCAAAGTGAATCAGCTATACATACACATATATCCCCTTTTCTGGGTTTCTTTCTTATTTAGGTCACCACAGAGCACAGACTTCCCTGTTCTATACAGCAGGTTTGCATTCGTTATCTATTTTAAAAATTGTTGTTTAGTCTCTAAGTTGTGACCAACTCTTTTTTGATCCCATGGACTGTAGCCCACCAGTCTTCTTTATCCATGGGATTTCCCAGGCAAGAATACTGGAATGAGCTGCCCTTTCCTTCTCCAGGCTATCTTCCCAACCCAGGGATCGAACCCACATCTTCTGCATTGGCAGGTGGAATTTTTTTTACCACTGAGTCACCAGGAAAGCCTATTTTATACATGTGTGCTCAGTTGCTTCAGTCATGTCCAACTATGCTACCCTATCGACTGTAGCCTGCCTGGATCCTATGTCCTTGGGATTCTCTAGGCAACAATACTGGAGAGAGTTGCCATGCCCTTCTACAGGGGATCTTCCCAACCCAGGGATCAAACCCACATCTCTTACATCTCCTGCATCGACAGGAGGGTTCTTTACCACTAGTGCCACCTGGAAAGCCCATTTTATACACAGTATTGTATATATGTCAATCCCAATTTCCCAATTTATCCCACACCCACTTCCATACATTTGTTCTCTATTTCTGTCTTTATTTCTGCTTTGAAAATAAGTTCAACTGCTTTATTTTTCTAAATTAATTTTTCTATATTAGCAATATCATACAATATTTTTCCCTTTCTGACTTAATTCACTCTGTACGACAGTCTGTATGTCCATGCACATCCTGAAAATAGCACAATTCCATTTTTATGGCTGAGTAATATTCTATTGCATATATGTACCACATTTTCTTTATCCATCCCTCTGCTGATGGACATGTAGGTTGCTTCCATGTCCTGGCTATTGTGAATAGTGCTGCAATAAACACTAGGGTGCATGTATCATTTTGAATTATGGTTTTCTCTGGATTTATGCCCAGTAGTGCAATTCCTGGGTCATATGGTAGCTCTATTTTTAGCTTTTTAAGGAATCTCCATACTGTTCTGGATAGTGACTGTATCAATTTACTTTTCCACCAAAAGCGGAAAAGGGTTCTGTTTTCTCCATACCTTCTCCAGCATTTATCATTTAAAGATTTTTTTGATAATGACCATTCTGACCAGTGTAAGGTGACACCTCATTGTAGTTCTGACTTGCAGTTCTCTACTTAATTAGTGACGTTGGGCATCTTTTCGTGTGTTTGTTGGCCATCTGTATGTCTTCTATGGAGAAATGTCTATTTAGGTCAGACATTCATTTTTTGATTGGGTTGTTTTTTTGAGGCTGAGCTCCACGTGCTGTTCCTACATTCCTAATTTATCCATCGCCAGCCTCCCCTTGCCCTTCAGTAACCATAAGTTTCTTTTCTATGTCTGTGGACCTATTCTGTTTGGTATACAGATTCATTTGTATTATTTTTAGATTGCACATATAAGTGGTATCATGTAGCATTTGTCCTTCTCTGACTTACTTTATGAAATACATTATTCTCTATGCCCATTTGGGTTACTGCAAACGTCAACATTTCATTCTCTTCTATGGCTGAGTAGTTTTCTATTGTGTATATACCACATCCTCTTTATACATTAATCTGTTGATAGACACCAAGTTTGCTTTCTTATACCTACTATAAACAATGCTGCTATGAACATTAACTTGCACATATATTCTCTAATAGTTATCATTTTCTTTGGATATATATATATATACCCAGGAGTAGGGTTGCTGGATCATACAGTAGTTCAAAATAACTGGTTCTGACAGTATTTAGTAGCTTGATATTTCAGTAATGAGACATATTTATTATGTTCTCTACTTGCCCATCCCCACTGACATCAACTTACAGCCTATTTTATAAATAAATTTTGATTGGAACACATATGCATTCATTAATCTGCATGCTTTCCATGACTATAGAGTTCAGTAGTGTGACAGATACCATATGGTTTAAGACACAAGGTTTAAGACATTTACCATCTGGCACATTAATGGAATAAGTTGTTAGTCTCTCTAGTAAGATATGATCAAAGAAGAATTACATTGATTTATTTAAATAGTACCAAGCATCAGGAAACATTTTGATAACCAAAAAAATCACTTCTTTTTTCTGCTTCATTTCACACTTAACCTCAGGAAAACATCACTTTATTTGCTCCTGTTATACTTCCATGTGCCAAAACATCATCTCTGTATCTACACTTTCACTATGGACACTTCTATATAACAAAATCCATTTGCGATTCATCTATATTGTTATCAGTTCAGTCGCTCAGTCGTGTCTGACTCTTAGCAACCCCATGGACTGCAGCACGCCAGGCCTCCCTGTCCATCACCAACTTCCAGAGTTTACCCAAACTTATGTTCATTGAGTCGGTGATGCCATCCAACCATTTCATCCTCTGTCATCCCCTTCTCCTCCCACCTTCAATCTTTCCCAACATCAGGGTCTTTTCAAATTAGTCAGTTCTTCACATCAGGTGGTCAAAGTATTGGAGTTTCGACTTCAACATCAGTCCTTCAATGAACACTCAGGACTGATCTCTTTTAGGATACACAAGCTGGATCTCCTTGCTATGCAAGGGATTCTCAAGAGTCTTCTCCAACACCACAGCTCAAAAGCATCAATTCTTCGGCACTCAGCTTTCTCTATAGTTCAACGCTCACACCCACACATGACTACTGGAAAACCATAGGTTTAAATAGACGGACCTTTATTGGCAAAGTAACGTCTCTGCTTTTTAATAAGCTGTCTAGGCTGGTCATAACTATCCTTCCAAGGAGTAAGCGTCTTTTAATTTCATGGCTGCAATCACCATCTGCACTGATTTTGGAGCCCAGAAAAATTAAGTCTGCCACTGTTTCCACTGTTTCCCCATCTATTTGCCATGAAGTGGTGGGACCAGATGCCATGATCTTAGTTTTCTGAATGTTGAGCTTTAAGCTAACTTTTTCACTCTCCTCTTTCACTTTCATCAAGAGGCTTTTTAGTTCCTCTTCACTTTCTGCCATAAGGGTGGTGTCATCTGCATATCTGAGGTTACTGTTATTTCTCCCAGCAATCTTGATTCCAGCTTGTGCTTCCTCCAGCCCAGCGTTTCTCATGATGTACTCTGCATATAAGTTAAATAAGCAGGGTGACAATATACAGCCTTGACGTACTCCTTTCCCTATTTGGAACCAATCTGTTGTTCCATGGCCGGTTCTAACTGTTGCTTCCTGACCTGCATACATATTTCTCAAGAGGCAGGTCAGGTGGTCTGGTATTCCCATCTCTTTCAGAATTTTCCAGTTTATTGTGATCCACACAGTCAAAGACTTTGGTATCAATAATTCATTATGCTTTTTTTTAGACAGTAATGCTACTCTGGAGAGTAATGGATGGAGAATATTTTATAGATCTACTAACCTGTTGTGGGCCATTTGACTTCTTTCAAGTTTGGGCTGACAAAATAAAGCTACTAATTTTAAGGGTATACATTAATGAATAGTTCTATACGAGAAGAAATGTTGTTATTTCAACTTAGATAAATACATATGAGAGCAATTGCTTGGCTATACCATAGCTATAGAATTAATTTTATTTAAAAAAAACTGACAAATTGCTTTTACAAGGTACCTGTTCCATTTGACAAACAATACCTAAAACTTCCATTTATTCTATATCTTTAGCAGCACTTGGAAATACTGTTTTTTTTTTTTTACTCAGCCACTCTAGTAGAGATTTATATCACAGTGATTTCCAATTGGCATTTCCTTACTGACAAGTGATGTTAAGTATTTTTTGATTTGCTTACGTATCACTTTATCTTTAATGAAGAATATTTCCATCTTTTGCATATTTATTTTATTGTAACTCATGTACAACAAAGTTCAATTTTTAAGATCCTTCTAGCCTCTATAAACTACTATGTCTTTATAACTTTTTGCATTTTAGACATATCACATAAATAAATCATGTAGAAAGAAGCATCTGAATCTGGCTTCCACTTGAATAGTATTTTCAAATTCATCCATGTTAAACAACGTATCAGTACTTCATTCTTTTTATTATATTTTATTTCACTTTCTTGACAGTATCTCTTCAAGGACAAAAGCTACCGTATTTTGATTTTACTGTTTGTGGTTTAGACTTAATATCAAATCTAAGGTCCTATAGATGTACAACTATGTTTTCTCTTAAGAGCTGTGATGTTAGCCTTAAAATTTAAGTCTTTAATTCATATTTTACTCATCTTTGCAAAGTATGAAGTTGCTGGACCAAATTTATTCATTTCTATGGGGATATTCACTTGTCCCAACATTATTTGTTGAAAAGACTGATATTCCCCACTGTAGTGTCTTGACACTCTTGTCAGGAAATTAATCAATCATATATAAGTGGGTACATTTGTGGATTTTCCATTTCTGTCCTTCCATATACTTATATAACCTGTTTGTTTACCCTTACAATTTTACCATGAGGTCTTAATTATTGGATCTCTGTGCTAAGCTTTTTTAACCGTTTACTGTTTTCTTTTTTTAAATTTTATTTATTTTTGGCTGCATCGGATCTTAGTTGTGGCACACAGGATCTTTGTTGCAGCATGCACGTTCTTTTGTTGTGGCATGGGCTCCAGAGTGTGTGGGCTCAGTAGTTGTGGCATGTGGACTTAGTTGCCCCATGGCACATGGGATCTTAGTTCCCTAACCAGGGATCAAACCCATGTGCCCTGCACTAGAAGATGAATTCTTAACCACTGGACCACCAGGGAACTCCCTGTACTGAGATCTAAAATCAGGAAATGTGAGTTCTCTAATGCACTAGACTGCTTTGTCTATTCTGTATCCATATTTCCATATGAATTTTATACTCAGCTTGCCAATTTCTACAAAAATCCAAGTTGCGACACTGATAGAGGTGTCACTAACTCTCTAGGTCAATTTCAGGACTAATGTCAATTGTATTCATTTCTGAAAGCTGCCTAACAGTCAACAACTGGAAAGCTTAGCATCGACAGTTCTGGAGACTGGAAGTCTGAAATTAAACTGTCATGTTAACACAAGTAAAATTAATTATCTCACAGTTCTAGAAGTCTGAAATAAAAGCACTCATAGAGTCATGTTTCCTGTGAAGGATCTAGGAGAGAACATATGCCATGTCTTTCTAAGCTTCTATTGTGGCCATCAATCCTTTGTGCCTCTATTATTGTAGACACATCACGTCAATCTCCGCCTTTGTAGTTACACAACATTTTTCCTGTATATCTGTCTCTGTGTGCCCTTTCCTCTTATAACAACACCAGACACACTGGATTAAAATTCCACTCTCCTCAGTATGACCTCAGATTAACTTAATGACATCTGCAAAGTCCCTACTTTCAAATAAGGTAAATTCATAAGAAGCAGAGATTAGAACATTAACATATCTTTTAGGGATACATAATTCAATTGATGATACCATTTTAACATTACTAACTCTTCCAATCCATGAGCATGAGGTATGTTTTGAACTGCTCAATTCTTCTTAAATTTCTTGCAATATGGTTTTTCTGGATCTCAATGTAAGTCTTACACTTATTTTGTTCAGTTCATGCCTAAGCATTTTATTCTTTTGGATATTATTGCAAACTGAATTGGTTTTGTATTTATTTATTCAGATTATTCATTGCTACTATACAGAAAAATAACTCATTTTTCTATAGTTTCTTATATCATGCAATCTTTCTGAATTCATTTTTTAGGTCTAATTACGTAATGTGGGTTACCTAGGATTTTCCATACACAAAATCATTTCATCTGTGAATAAAGTTTTTGTGCTTCAGTACCAATCTAGATGCAATTTGTTTTTCTTGCCTAGCTGACCTGGATAAAAGTTATACTATAATGTCAAACAGAAGGAATAAGAGAAGACATTCATATCTTGTTCCTAAACTCAGGGGAAAAATACACAGTCACTGAGTACATTAAGTGTAGGTTATTCCTAGATATATATTATCTGGTTAATAATGTGTATTACCTAACTTCTCTTCCTAGTTTGTGAAATGTTTTCAATGTGAATAGGAACTGGATATTTCCAAATGCATCTATTGAGTTTATGTGCATTAAAGAAAAAAAACAGGGTTACTTCTTTTAATGTCATATTTTAAGAGTATTTCATAAATATGTTGGAAATATACTCTTTCACTCTATGACTGCTTTTTCTCATTTTCCTAGCACTTTCCTTTGAGAGAAAAATTTAATTTTTGTGAAGTCTAATTTACTTATTTTCTCACTTATGGGTAATCCTTTTGGTGTGCATGCGTGCATGCTAAGTCACTTCAGTCATATCTGACTCTGCACCCCATGGACTGTAGCCGACCTGGCTCCTCCGTCCATGGGGATTCTCTAGGCAAGAATATTGGAGTGGGTTGCTGTGTCCTCTTCCAAGGGATATTCCCAACTCAGGGATCAAACGTGCATCCCTTATGTAATACCGTAAATGGTATTAACTAATTTTTTTTTCCAAATATTCATGGCTGGTATACTGAAATGCATGCCCTTTATTGGTTTTTCTTACCTTATAGTATTGGCTAAAACTTCCAGGGCAAATTTGAACAGTAATGGTGAAATGTGATACTCGCCCAAGTTTCTGTTCATAGAAGGGGAAACCATTCTGTCTTTAATGATTAATACTACAAGTGTTTCTGAGATTCCACTTATGACATTAATGAGGTTGCCTTCTATTCTAAATCTGCTAAGCATTTTTATTATGAATAGGTTTTAAATGATGTCAAATGCTTTTCTTTTTGCACCTACTGAGATATGCTTTCTTTTCCAGTTATATGATTGCCTTCCAAATACTGAATTACTCTTTCAGTTCTGAACCAAATCATTCTATTCTCCTTTAAATAGGCATGCTCTCAAAGGAAACTATTTTATCACAGTCAAACAAACCTCATGAAAGGGAAATACCCAACTTTTGTTCCCTACAGCCTTTGATATAGAGAAAAGAAAATACCTAACTCCAGAATCCTTGAGCTTCTGACAGGAGGAAGTTCAGTTCAGTTCAGTCACTCAGTCCTGTCCACCTCTTTGTGACCCCATGGACTACAGCACGCCAGGCTTCCCTGTCCATCACCAAGTCCCAAAGCTTACTTAAACTCATGTCCATCAAGTCACTGATGTCATCCAACCATCTCATCCTCTGCATCCCCTTCTTCTCCTGCCTTCACTCTTTCCCAGCATCAGGGTCTTTTCAAATCTTTCCCAGCATCAGGGTCCTCCAGCCTCTAACGAGAGGAAGGGAAGCACCCAAATCCAGCCCTTTCTAGCCTTCCTGTCCAATCTGAAGTGGGAAAAAAGCAAGAATCATTTGGGAAGGTCACAGACAAGGGATATAGGTCAACTAAAAGACTAAAAGACTGAGACTTTATAATCACTTATAACCATAGGATTATAAACGCTACTCTTCTCCCCTATATACCTCACCAGTATATTAACAAAGCTCCTATTTACACTTCTCAGAGGTCTCCTTGAGTTGCCTCCTATTTCCAAGGATTATAGTATACTTAAGAGTAAAGAAACGGGGGGAAATGTTTCTATGTCACCCTTTCTAAAACAGAAGTCCTGGTACCTGTTTTATAAATAAAGGCTTAATGGAAAATAGTCACACTCATTCATTTACTGTCAAAGGTGACTTGTGCTACAAAAACAGAGGTAAGTAGTGTCAGAGATCAGGTTGTAAAAAGCTTAAAATACTTTTGATTTGGTCTTTACAAGAAAAGCTTTCTGATCCCTGTGTTAGAGGGCATAATGATGAAATCTCAAATACAATAGTAACAAAAAGGATAAAATATTACAAATAAGCAGAACAAAAATGTTTAAAATATATATTAAGATAACCATAAAATACACATTAAAAATTCAAAAAGAGCCTTCGATAAATAAAAAACCATCCTTTGTTTTTGGATTAAGCTGTCCCATGATCTTCAAGACATTATTTATAAGTTTATAAATTTTACAAACGTAATTTTATAAATGTAATGAAATCCTCCCAAAAAAAATCCCAATGAATTTTACAGAGGTACATGAATTGATCCTGAAGTTCAAATGGAAAAATAAATTCACATTAATTTCAATGGAAAAGAACAAGAAATTCCAGAAAGAGATCCAACTATATGTAAAAGCTTACTGTATCACAGTCCATATGCAGTTAATAATGTATTGCTTTACATCTTGCAGTGTTATAAGCTCATATCTCCCTGTTCTTTGTTACTTTTTTATATATAATACATGTATAAATGTTATAGACCTCATAAGACAATGTTACAGTTTTAATTTTTAATAAGGTATCCATCTTATAAAGCTATTAAGAGAGAAAAGGGGGAAAAAAATGATTTTGTATTTACCCAGATATTTACCAGTTCTAATGCTCTTCATTTTTTTCTGAAGATCCAAGTTTCCATGAAAGTTCATTTACTTCCATCTTAAGAACCTCCTTTATCATGTTATAATATCCATTTGTAACAAATACTCTTATAGCTTTCCTTTATTGAAAATACCTTTATCCCATCTTCATTTTTGAATCTTTTCACTGGATATTCATCAAGGGTTGACAGGTTTGTTTCTTTTTTCCCCCCTAACAACTTAAAGTTGCTGTTGCATGCAGTTTCATTGAAATGGCTTCTAATGAGAAGTCAGAAAGTAATAGGATCATTGTGACTGATTATATGTAACTTTTCTGTTGCTAAGATTTACACTTTGTGTTTCGTTTCAGACACTTTAATTATGATGTGCCTCAGGTGGACATCTTTACCTTTATCATACTTAATATTTAACATATTCTATCTGCAAATTTTTACATTTATTCAAGTTTGAGAATTTTTCAATCACTAACAAAAAGTTTTTCCCCATCTCCCTCTCTATCTCTTCTGATATCCCAATTACACAGGTTTCTGTGGCTCTGTTCAGTTTTTCTCACTCTTTTTTAACTCTTTTCTTCACATAAGATAATTTCTATTGATCTGGCTTCAAGTTCACTTTTTCTTCTGTCATGTCTATATATATATATGTAAACAAAAGTTAAAGCCCTTCAATGAACTTTATATTTCAGAAATTATATTATTCCTTTCTAAAAATTTCACTTATTTCCTCTTCATGAGTTCCTTTCTGAGAGTTCCCATTTTTCTGCTGAGATTTTCATGCATTGAAAATATGTAGTTTCACTTCTTTGAGAATAGTTTAAAATGCCCACTTTAAAATTCTCAAATCCTAGTTTACAATTTCGGTTTACCTTAGAGTAGAAACTTTCTTTTCTATAAAGAATGTGTAACATTTTTTTTTTTTTTTGGTTCTTCATAAGAATGAACACTGTAATCCATAGAAAAGCCACTATAAAAATAATGCACAAAATATAAGCTAAATATTAAATAGAAAAACTCAAATAGAATTTTAAAAATATTCAACTGTTCCCAGAAAAGCAAGAAAGGAGAAACAAGGAAATTAATAATAGAGGAAACAAATAAAAAGCCAAAAATAAAATGCTAGACTGCAGCTGAGGCACATCAATAACTATATTGAATGTTAATGGAATAAATGCTCCAATTAAAAAGCAAAAACTGTTAAGAACAGATATAAAAATTAAGATAAACTAAATATGAAGTACAGAGATTAACTTTAAATATAAAACACAAACAGAATGAAATGGATGGAAAAATGGCATCACAAGGAAATGATAAGCATAAGTAGACTAGTTGTATTAACAGTAGATAAAACAAATTTTAAAACAAAACTTATTACTAGAAATCAAGGATTCAGACTGGGACTTCCCTGGCAATTCAGTGGGGAAGACTCTGCACTCCCAATGCAGGGTGCCTGGGTATGATCCCTGGTCCGGGAGCTTGTTGCCATATGCCACAACCAAAAGATTCCACAGGAGGCAACAAAAACCCCAAATGCCGCAACTAAGACCCAGCACAGCCAAATAAATTAAAAAAAAAAAAAAAGAAAAAAAAAGGACTAAGGTCTAAAAAAGGACTGATTCAACAAGACAGAACAATCACAAATGTATCTGTACTTAGTAACAGAGTATCAAAGTACTGGAAATAAAGACTGACAAAAGACAATTCCACACTCATGACTGCTAATTTTAAACCGCTCTCTAATGGAATTCCAGTGGAGCTATTTCAAATCCTGGAAGATGATGCTGTGAAAGGGCTCCACTCAATATGCCAGCAAATTTGGAAACTTGAGCAGTAGCCACAGGACTGGAAAAGGTCCATTTTCATTCCAATCCCTAAGAAAGGCAAAGCAAATGAGCACACAATTGCACTTATCTCAAACGCTAGCAAAGTAATGCTCAAAATTCTCCAAGCCAGGCTTCAACAGTACATTAACCGTGAACTTCCAGATATCCAAGCTGGATTTAGAAAAGGCAGAGGAACCAGAGATCAAACTGCCAGCATCTGTTGGATCATCGAAAAAGCAAGAGAGTTCCAGAAAAACATCTATTTCTGCTTTATTGACTATGCCAAAGCCTTTGACTGTGTGGATCACAATAAACCATGGAAAATTCTGAAAGAGATGGGCATACCAGACCACCTGACCTGCCTCTTGAGAAACCTGTATGCAGGTCAGGAAGCAACAGTTAGAACTGGACATGGAACAACAGACTGGTTCCAAATCAGGAAAGGAGTACATCAAGGCTGTATACTGTCACCATGCTTATTTAACTTATATGCAGAGTATATCATGAGAAATGCCGGACTGGATGAAGCACAAGCTGGAATCAAGATTGTCGGGAGAAATATCAACAACCTCAGATATGGAGATGATACCACCTTTATGGTAGAAAGCGAAGAAGAACTAAAGAACCTCTTGATAAAAGTGAAAGAGGAGAGTGAAAAAGTTGTCTTAAAGCTCAACATTCAGAAAACTAAGATCATGGCATCTGGTCCCACCACTTCATGGCAAATAGATGGGGAAACAGTGGAAACAGTGGCAGACTTTACTTTTGGGGGCTCCAAAATCACTGCAGATGGTGACTGCAGCCATGAAATTAAAAGACGCTTACTCCTTGGAAGGAAAGTTATGACCAACCTAGACAGCTCATTAAAAAGCAGAGACATTACTTTGCCAACAAAGGTCCGTCTAGTCAAGGCTATGGTTTTTCCAGTAGTCATGTATGGATGTGAGAATTGGACCATAGAGAAAGCTGAGTGCAGAAGAATTGATGTTTTTGAACTGTGGTGTTGAAGAAGACTCTTGAGAGTCCCTTGGACTGCAAGGAGATCCAATCAGTCCATCCTAAAGGAAATCAGTCCTGAATATTCATTGGAAGGACTGATGCTGAAACTGAAACTCCAATACTTTGGCCACATGATGGGAAGATCTGACTCATCTGAAAAGACCTTTATGTTGGGAAGGATTGAAGGTGGGAGGAGGAGGGGATGACAGAGGATGAGATAGTTGGATGGCATCACTGACTCAAGGGACATGAGTTTGAGTAAACTCCAGGAGTTGGTAATGGACAGGGAGGCCTGGTGTGCTGCAATCCATGGGGTTGCAAAGAGTCGGACACGACTGACCAACTGAACTGAACTGAACTGAGCTGAAACAACTGAGAGACCCACAAAAGAATTTAGCAATTTATACATGCATAACATATATGAACAATATTATCAATCACCTAGATTCAATTTATATTCTTAGATAATACACCAAAAGTGACATAATGCACATTATTTCCAAATGTACCAAGTAGGTTTACTAAGATGGACAATATTCTGGACCATAATACAGTCCAGGTATAAATAAAAACATTAAGATCATACAAAATATAAAGTAAACAGGAAACCCCCAAATATATGGAAGTTAACCATTCCTTTAAATGAACACTGACTCGGTGAAAAAAATTATAGGAAAAACTAGATGACATTTGGCATTGAACAATAATGAAAGATATTTTAAATCCTTCTGTGTGCTAAGTCTCTTTAGTCATGTCTGATTCTGTGCTACCCTGTCAACTATAGCCTACCAGACTCAGATGTCCATGGGATTCTCCAGCAAGAATAGTAGAATGGGTTGCCACTCCCTTCTCCAGGGGATCTTCCCTACGCAGGGATCAAACCCACATCTGTTACATGTCCTGCATTGGCAGGCAGGTTCTTTACCCCAGCACCACCTGGGAAGCCCTTTAAATCTGCGAGATCAGCTAGAGAAATTTATGACTTTAAATGTCTATGTTAGAAAAGAAGGAAGGTCTCTGATCAATGCTCTAAGCTGAGGGCTAGGGTGGGGGAAGGGCACTGATCTACAGCTCCCAGGCCTGTGTTGTCTTTGTAAATAATGTTTTATCAGAACACAGCCACATTCACTCATTTAAGAATTATCTACGGCTGACTTCTGCCACAATGCCAGCTCTAAGCAATTGTGAAAGGCCACATAGTCCATAAAGCTAAAATATTATCCTGTCCTCTAATAAAAATTTTGCTTAAGCTTCTATAAGAAGACAAGTCAAATTCAAAGCAAGCAAAAGGAAATTATAACGAAAAGAACAGAAATCACTGAAATAAAAATTGAAAAACATTAGAGAAAATTTAAAAAAAAAAACTCAGAACTGATAAACTAGATTAAAAAAAACAAATGTCTAATATCAGGAATTAAATAAGGAATATCACTACAGATGTTTCATACATTCGAAAAATAATACAGGGATATTATGAACTGATATGTAGTTTCCAAGAAGTACTATTAAAAGGAAAATTCAAAGTGCGATATATTAAAGAACAAATATATCATGCTATCTATTGTGTGAGAAGGGAAAATAAGAAAACACGTATCTGTATTGGCAGAATAGAGCAGAAAACAATGAACCTGGTTACCCATAGGGATGAAGAGACAAATGAGGTAGAAAGGATACAGGAGAGAGTGATTTACATTTCTCTGAGTGTAACCCTTTGTATATTTTCTACCTTTTGAAGCACATTACTATCCTAAATATTCAAAAAATAAAATTATATCAATAAGAACATAATGGAAGGAAAACTAAAACTAAACAAATGAACACAGTACATTTTGAGTTTAGACCATAACCACAGGGAAAAAAGGAAAGGAGGCAAATGAGATGGGAAAAAGGAAGAGAAAGAGGAAGGATCACGGCAATGGACAAGGAAAGGGGAAGAATGGAAGGAAGGGAGGGAGGGAGGAAGAAAGGATGGATTCAAGTATCTTATAAACATAGTATCTGACAATATACCCTCAGTCTTGGGGGATGCAGCGGGGTGTCAGGGGGTGAGCAGCCGGAAATGTGAAAATTAACCCTTAACTATTTTTAATAGGTTTGTTTATTGACTTATGTGAAGCAGTTTTGAAAATATTTTAGATACATTGTAAGATTGCACAACTGAGTAAATATTTTTGGTGTTGTAGGAGCCAGTTTTCTCACTGTGCACAGACAGAAAAGACAAACATGGGGTGAGGTAAAGCAAGAAAGAACACTATAAGGATGGATTAGAACTAAAGGTACAGTATGAACACATGAAATATGTATATGTTTGCGTGTATATATATTTATGTATCTGTGTGTATATATGCATATACCTTCTAACTCTATACACTGAAAGGGCTAAGAAGAAAAGACCTCAAGAGCAATGAGCAACCAAGCACTGAAGTCTTGGTTTGTAAATACTAACCCTCCATTAAAAGGAACCAAGGCTCCTAGAAAAAACAGACAATTGCAGGATGAGTCAGGATAGGTATAAGATGAATCTTATGACGACAAAAGTAAGGAAATGTTCAAATAAATGTTGGGGACATTACAAGCGCATAATAAACAGTTTTCAAGGGCTTCCACTGGCCATATCTAGAACATTTTGAACACAAAAATAATTAAGAAATATAATGAATTATAAACCATTGAAAAAAGGCTAATTTCAATCCCTCATAATAATAAAAAGAGGAGAGGGTAGGTCTTGTTCTTATAGTATTATCCTGAGGCCTGACTGGTAAATGTGAAGGCAGTACTAGAGTTACAAAACAATCACAGTAAAGAATGGGCAAGGAAAAAGGCTACAGGGGGATATTTTTATGGTATGCAAGATATTTTCATGATTTCAAAATGTCTCACTACATTTTGATGGAAGCATTAACAATGTGAATATTCTAGTTGCCATACTGTACTATAGTTTTGCAAGGCTGTAGAAATCCTGCCGATTGTAGAAATGCTGCAGATTAAAGAAGACTAAAAAGATTATGACAACTAAATTTAATATTTACCCGTAGGCTGGATTTTGGAGAAGGAAAAGGCAACCCACTCCAGTATTCTTTCCTGGAGAATCCCATGGACAGAAGGAGCCTGGCAGGCTACAGTCCATGGGGTAACAAAGAGTCAGACACAACTTAGCAACTAAGCAGCAGCAGGCTGGATTCAGGACTAGACGGGGTAAAAATGCTATAAAGAACATTGTTATGAAATGTGAAGAATAGTTTAGAAATATGAGGTTGACAAATGTACTGTAGTTATTAAAAAAAAAAAAAGTTTGTTTAGAAAGTATCCACTGAAGTATTTAGGGGTAAAGGACCAAATATTCTAGAAAAAAAAAATTTATACAGAGTGGAAAGGGAGGAGCACAAAAGATAAAACTAATAGTGGAAAATGTAAACAACAGACAAATCCTGATAAGAGAATACATGTGTTCCTTATACTACTTTTGGTATGTTTCTGTAAGTTTAAAATTATTTTCAAGTGAAAAAAATTTTTAAAAGGAATGATATCCAGAACATTTTTAAAAAACTACTATAGACTGGAATCCAGAATATTAAAAATAATACTGCTACAAATCAATTAACAAAATTAAAAGACAAAACAACCTAACAGATAGCATTAAATGATAAAAACAGAAACATTCAGAAAAAGTAACCAGAATTTTAATAAGCATATGAAAAGATCTTCAACATCACTAATAATTAGTGAAAGGCAAATTAAAGCACGATATAATTTCATATCAATCATATTGGCAAATTATAAAAATAATAACAAAGTTTGCAAAGAATAAGCAGAGGGGAAAAGAGATATGGAGAGGAAAGAAAATGTTACTGAGAAACCAATATTTTCATATTCTTTGGTGAGAGTGTAAATTGGGACAATCACTCTGAAGAGTAACACATATTTCAATTTACATACTACATAATTTCACTTTAACAAAAACACTACAGAAATTCTCATCTATGCATAAGAAGTCCTCTAAAGATTTTACTATAGCCTGGTATTTCATAGTAAATAACTGGAAACAACCTAAACATCTATCAGTGGGATAACAGATCCACTGTATTTTCACCCAGTGCACTATGATACAGTAACTGAAATGAATTTGCTAGACTAATATACTTATCAATATAGATGAATCCCACAAAAGATACTGTAAATAGCTACTATGGCTACACTGCTCCACAGTTACTGAATATCCTGTATCTCAAAAATAATGATGAAAAAAAACAAAAAAATAATGATGAGTGAAAAAACCAAGTTGTGGAATACATAAAATATGATAGAATTTTAATAAAGCTTAGTAGCATGGAAAAACTATTACTATATATCTAAGCAGTGAAAGTATTTTAAAAATCACATGGTAAGGACATACAACTTCAGAAGAGGACTTACTTGTGGCATGTGATGAAGAGGAGGCTTTGACTGCACTGTTTAAAGTTTTTAAAAATCTGAAACAGAATACGATAAGGTTTAAGATTTGTTAAAGAAGGGTGGTGATAACAAGCACTCAGTTTGTCATTCTCAATATATTCTGTTTGAAATATTTCATTTAAAAATTTCACGAAACTCAAACAGGGACTTTGTGTCAACCTAGAGGGGTGGGATGGGGAAGGAGATGGGAGGGAGCTTCAAAAGGGAGGGGATGTGTGTATACCTATGGCTGATTCATACTGAGGTTTGACAGAGAACAGCAAAATTCTGTAAAGCAATTATCCTTCAATAAAAAATAAATTAATTAAAAAAAAATTTAGATGGCTTACTTTCCAGGAGAACCAGAGGGTAGAAGAGATTCAACTCTTAAGGGGCACACCCAAAATCTCACATACTCAGATTCTGGGAAGAAGCAATAATGTGAAAGGATCAGATGCTCCTGCTGATCCTGCAGAGGCTCTGGGAGAGGCATGAGGCAACTATAGCTCACAAAAAAATGAAATCTGACCTAGAGGGTATTATGCTATAGTTCAGTTCAGTCACTCAGTTGTGTCCAATTCTTTTTGACCCCATGGACTGCAGCATGCCAGGCTTCCCTGTCCATCATCAATTCCCGGAGCCTACTCAAACTCATGTCCCTTGAGTAGGTGAAGCCATCCAACCATCTCATCCTCTGTCATCCCCTCCTCCTCCTGCCTTCTATCTTTCCCAACATAAAGGTCTTTTCAAATGAGTCAGATCTTCCCATCAGGTGGCCAAAGTATTGGAGTTTCAGCTTCAGCATCAGTCCTTCCAATGAATATTCAGGACTGATTTCCTTTAGGATGGACTGATTGGATCTCCTTCCTGTCCAAGGGACTCTCAAGAGTCTTCTCCAACACCACAATTCAAAAAGCATCAATTATTATTATGCTAAGTGCAATTTAAAAAACAAACCAAATGAACAAATATAACAATACAGAAATATAAATACAGAGAACAGATGGTTGCCAGAGGGGAATGAGTGGGCAGAAGAGAGAGATAGATGAGGGTAAGTTTAAAGGGGCAAACTTACAGTTTCAAGATAAATGAGTCACAGCTATGAAATGTACAGTGTGGGAAATTTAGCCAATAATTAAGTAATAGCTTTGAATGGTGACAGATGCTAAGTAAAGTTATCATGATGATCATTTTGAAATATACAGAAATATGAAATCAGTATGTTTGCTGTACAACAGGAACTAATAGCATTGTGGGTGAATTATACTTCAAAATAAACTGACTCATACAAAAAGGCACCAGATTTTTGGCTACCAGAGATTGACAGGATGGTGTTGGGGGGACTGGATGAAGGCAGTCAAAAGTACAGTAATTTAGTACTTATATAAGATAAATAAGTTCTAGGGATGTATGTTACAACAAAATAAATTAACACTGATATATGTTATACATGGAAACTCTTAAGAGTAAACCAATCCTGAGTCCTCAACACAAGAAAAAATTTTATTTCTTTAATTTTGCATCTATATGAGGTATGGATAGTCACCAAATTCACTGTGGTAATCATTTCATGATGCATGTAAGTCTAATCATTATGCTATACACCTTAAACTTATATACAGTGCTATAGTCCATTATATCTCAATAAAACTTAAAGAAAAATATAGAAAAAAATAAAACAAAAATGAAAAATATTGGTAAATCAAAAACATTTACAAATAATTTCATTAACCTAGAATTAAATCACTGCTGCTAGGTAGGGAGAGGTGAATTGATTGGAAAGGAGCACAAGGAAACTTTCATAGGTGATGGAAATGAAACACTTAAGATGCAAAATTTGCCACCTCAAAATGTTTCTCTTTGGCATGAGGATTAATTTTGGCTGATTATTTATAAATAACAGAAGACTCTGGAAGACTTTCTTCATACCTATCCTGAAACTACCTAAAGAATATAGATTAAGGGCCTGTTCCTGGAATAGAGCTATCACCAGAAATATCTGCAAATAATATGGACTAGCTGTGATGGGAGGAAATTCAGCAAGACCTAGAGATCAAGAGTCTACTCCTTGTCAGGTTGTCTGCATTTACATACCAAATGTTTGCTTTTCCATGTGAATTGCCTTCCTTCCCTGTGAGGTCCCAAACCACTACCCCCAACAACCTCTTTTGTCTTTAGCTATGAGAAACTGGGCTGGAAGAAGAACAAGCTGAAATCAAGATTGCCAGGAGAAATATCAATAACCTCAGATATGCAGATGACACCACCCTTATGGCAGAAAGTGAAGAGGAACTAAAAAGCTTCTTGATGAAAGTGAAAGAGGAGAGTAAAAAAGTTGGCTTAAAGCTCAACATTCAGAAAACTAAGAACATGGCATCTGGTCCCATCACTTCATGGGAAATAGATGGGGAAACAGTGGAAACAGTGTCACATTTTATTTTTTTGGGCTCCAAAATCACTACAGATGATGACTGCAGCCATGAAATTAAAAGACGCTTACACCTTGGAAGGTGCAAGAAAACGTGTACAGGCCATACTCTAAGACCCAGAATCAAAGAACCAGTTTAAAAGTAAAATAATATACAGTGGAAAACTGAAGAGGAAAGACCCTCTCTGGGAAGAAATGCAATGGGGGAAACCCAAAGCCAAGCAAGAACAGAGAAACAAGCTATCATTATATGCTTCAAAATCTCTAATGCACTGAGATAACATAGGAACAAGCTTCAGAAAAAGCCCACTTCTCACTAATGTGATACAAAATTCCACATTAAAAGCCTAGACAAAGGAAAGGTGTGTTTTTCTCAAAGAATAAAACATATTTACTTCAATATCCACTATCTTATATAACATATCTGACTTTCAATAAATTATCATGTAAATCAAGAGTGATAAAAATAAATGTCTGAAAAAGTGTAATCTTTAAAACCAGACTCAGATACAAGTTGTGTGAACTAACAGAAAATAGAAGAACAAGTTTGAAACATAGGCAACAGACAAGATCACATAAGTAATATCAGAAGAGAGGCAGAAACTATAAGAAGCAGTCAAATTAAAATGATAGAAATTAAAAACACATTAACAGAAATGAAGAATGCCTTTAATGGGCTCATAATTATATTCAACACAAATGAATAATCAGGTAACTAGAATGCCGGGGTCCAGCCTCAGCAGGATCCAGGGGTACCCTCAGGATGAACGGCATCGGCGAGAGAGAGACACGTGAGACCAGCCTTGATAGGGAGAGGGAGAGAGGGGGAGGGAGAGGGTATTTAATGGTATTTAATGAGATTATCCAGGGTGAAAGGAGTGTTTTAATTTAAACTCCTTTGCTGTATTTTAGTTTGTTTGGCAAATGGTACTAATGCCCTTATGGTACTAATATGCATGAGGGGGGTGTTTGCAGGGTCTGGCAGAGTCTGGGAGTCTGGCAATGCTTTATTTTTTACCGTGGCTTTTATACCCTAAATTAGTGCATTTCTAAGGAGAAGATAGTTTAACATTACATCAGCTTGTTCTTCATGAAACCAGGGTGTTTTCTGCATACTTCTTTGTTTATGAGGGTCTTGTACATTATCTTCTGGCCTTGGGGCCTATTGACATTTTATGACCTAGGTGAATGCAAAGCTGTTTTCTGTAATCTATTCTTTAATGAACACAAAGGTCAGTCCTTTGGCAGAAGTTATCAGTTAAATTTATCTAAAAGGTTTACCACACAAAGACTCTGCAGCTCCAGTGAGGCAGCCCCTGTTTAGCATTCCTGGTTAAAATTAACAGGTTTAAACTCTTATTTTTCTAAATCTTTAACTATAACCACTTTTAGAATAATATTTTTATGTTCTCTAATAGGGCTTCCTCACCCCCAAGGGCTCTATTAGGGCCTTTATGTGATCAGGTTCTTTATGCTGTTTTATGATTAGGGTATTATAAGCAATCATGCATATTAGTACCATAAGGGCATTAGTACCATTTGCCAAACAAACTAAAATACAGCAAAGGAGTTTAAATTAAAACACTCCTTTCACCCTGGATAATCTCATTAAATACCACCACCTGGGAAACTTATTGATTAAAGTTCTAAATTGATTCTTATTAGGAAAGAGATCAGGGAAGGCCTTCTGCCTGTGTCACAGAAATTAGGGAGTAGTCTAATATAGCAAGCATCAGAAAGACAGAGATCATCTTTAAGGTGAGGCAGCTTTTCGGAATCCCTGAAAACCTGATCCGCCTTGCCCGTCAGGTTTTTTCCCTCATGACCTTGTCATGGGTGGGATCTCGTGTGCTGGCTCCCAGCACTAGAACACAGGTTGACAGAAACTATCCAAAGTAAAATACAAAACTAAGAGGGAAAAAAAAAAAAAAACATTCAGGACAAAACTACGGAGACAGTAAAAGGATCAGTGGGTTTCCAGAGGTTAGGGGATGGAGGGAGGGATAAATAGGCAAAGTACAGAGGATTTTTTTAGGGCAGAGATTCTGATTAATAGTTTAATCTTGGGTATACTGTCATTATCAATTTGTGCAAACCCACAGAATATGCAACAGCAAGACTGAACCCTAATGTAAACTGGACTTGGAGGACGATGGGTTAATGTAGGTTCATCAATTGTAGCAGAAGTACCAAGGTGGTGGGGAATGTTGATAATGAGAATGGCATTATTTATGTGAGGGAAGGGAATATATGGGAAATCTCTGTACCATCCTTTCAACTTTACTATGAACCTAAAATGGCACTAAAACAGCAAATTCTGTTGTTTTTTTTAAATGACTTTAACTCAAATCCATACAAAGAAATAAACAGGACCAGAAAAGTTTAACTATATAGGTAAAAATAAATGATAGAATATAATGCTTTACTCTTTAAATTCTAAAATGATTTAAAAGAGAACTGGATAGAGACTTTCCTGGCAGTCCAGTGGCTAAGACTCCATGTTCCCAATGCAGGGGACAAAGGTTCCATCCCTGGTCAGGGAACTGAGATCCTGAATGCTGCACAGTGCGGCCAAAAATAAAAATAAAAGAGAGAGAGAGAGCTGCATAAAAGATACAAGGATAGAACAACTATAAAACAGTACTTTGGGTTATAACATGTAAAGACCTCATTTGCACGGCAATAGCACAAAGAAGAGAGGATGCAAAAAAAAAAAACAAGAATAATACTGGAAGATTTCACACAGTATTGAACATGAATTAGTATTAACCTGAAGTAGATGGTTTCAAGTTAATCTGCATGTTATAATTTCTTGAGAAAAATTTAAAAGTACACTAAAAATAAGGTTTCCTATCGCCAGCAATTGGTATGTATAGGTTTTAAAATTTTTAAATCATTCTAATATGGGAATAGGGATACCTTTTTTTAATTTGAATTCCCCTAAGGAAGATGGGCTTCCCTGGTGGCACTTTAACCAAAGTGCCTGCCTACAATGCAGGAGACCCGGGTTTGATCCCTGAGTTGGGAAGATCCCCTGGAGAAGGAAATGGCAACCCACTCCAGTATTCTTACCTGGGAAATCCCATGGACAGAGGAGCCTGACTGACTACAGTTCATGGGGTTGCAAAGAGTCAGACGTGACTGAGTGACTAACACACCCAGGAGAACATTTTGCAAAACCCCTGTCTGATAAAGGACTTTAACATACTGACAACTCTTAAAACCCACTCCAGTATTCTTGCCTGGAGTATCCCATGGACAGAGGAGCCTGGCTGGCTCCAGTCCATGGGGTCGCAAAGAGTCAGACAGGACTTAGCAGCTAAACAACAACTTAAAACTTGACAATAGGAAAACAAAGAAGACAAAATTGGGCAGAAGATCTGAACATAAACTTCACCAAAGAAAATACAGAGATGGCAAATGAGCCAATGAAAAGGTGCTCATTTGCAATTCAATTCAGTTCAGTCACTCAGTCGTGTCCGACTCTTTGCGACCCCATGAATCGCAGCACCACGAATTGCAGCACGCCAGGCCTCCCTGTCCATCACCAACTCCTGGAGTTTACTCAAACTCATGTCCATCGAGTCGGTGATGCCATCCAGCCATCTCATCCTCTGTCGTCCCCTTCTCCTCCTGCCCCCAATCCCTCCCAGCATCAGGGTCTTTTCCAATGAGTCAACTCTTCGCATGAGGTGGCCAAAGTATTGAAGTTTCAGCTTCAGCATCAGTCCTTCCAATGAACACTCAGGACCCATCTTCCTTAAAGTGAAAGTGAAATCGCTCAGTCGTGTCCAACTCTTTGCAACCCCATGGACTGTAGCCTACCAGGGTCCTCCCTCCATGGGATTCCCAGGCAAGAATACTGGAGTGGGTTGCCATTTCCTTCTCCAGGGGATCTTCCCAACCTTGGGATCGAACCTGGGTCTCCTGCATTGCAGGCAGATTCTTTACCGTCTGAGCCACCAGGGAAGCCCCAAAATGTTCTCCTAGTCTGTGGCTTTTGTCTTTTCATTCACTTGACAGTGTTTTGTCAGAGCAAACTTTTTTTTGGCTGCACCCCACGGCTTATGGGATCTTAGCTCCCCAACCAGGGATTGATTGAATCCAGACTACCTGCACTGGAAGCATGGAGTCCCAACCACTGAACCACCAGGGAATAACCAGAGCAAATATTTTTAATTTTAATTAAGCCCTACTTATCAATTTCTTTTTTGATGTCGTATCTAAAACTCATCACCAAACCCCAAATCACATGTTCTCCTGTATTTTCTTTCAGAAGTCTTACAATTTTCCATTTTCTACTTAGGTGTATGTTCTATTTTCAGTTTGCTTTTATAAAAGGGTGAGGGCCTCAAAGTAGGTTCACTTTTTAACCTGTGGACATACAATTATTCCAGTACTTGTTGATAAGACTATCCTTTTACCATTTTACAGCTTTTCTGCCTTTCTCAAAGATTAGTTTGCTATATTGTATGGATTATTTCTGAGTTGTCTATTCTGTTCTATTGATGCATGTGCCTATCCTCTTACTAGCTGCATGATGCTGTCATAACTACAGCTTTATATATACAGTAAGTTTTTAAACCAAGTGGTATTGAAACCAACTTTGTGCTTCTTCTACACTGTTACCAGTTATAGATAATTAGCCTTTCCATAAAAGGTTTAGTCAGCTTATCAACAAAGTATTTTGGTGGAATTTTGATGCAAATTACATTGACTCTATAGCTCAAGGTAGGAAAATTTGACATTTTAACAATATTGAGTTTTCCAAACCATGAACAGAAAGTATCTCTCCATTTATTTAGATCTTATTTAATCTCTTTCCTTAGTATTTTCTGGTTTTTCATCAACAGATCCTGTACATATTTTGTTAGATTTATACCTAAGTACTACATTTTTGTTTGGTGCAACTGGAAATGGTACTTTTTTTTAAGTTTGACTGCACTGGGTCTTAGTTGTGGCATGCAGGATCTTTGATCCTTGTTGCAGCATGCAAACTCTTAGCTGTGGCATGTGGGGTCTAGTTCCCCAACCAGGGATTGACCCAAGGCCCCCTGCATTGGGAGTATGGAGTCTTAGCCACTGGACTACCAAGGGTGTCTCTGGAAATGGGAATTTTTTTTTTTTATTACAAATTCCAATTGTTCATTCCTGGTATATAACCAAATTATTGACTTTTGTATATTCAAAATGTATCCTGCATCTTTCTTATTCTTACTTATTAGGTGTACATTTGGGGGTTAGTTTTATTACTGTTTCATAACTTTGCTTTAAAGAAATACATCACTAATACTTGTCTCTCTTATATTAATAATTAGAGAAAATGTGCATCTCTTTTTGTCATCAGAGGTGTATTTAAATGCAATGTTTCCAGTACTGTATTATGAATATGACTGTAATACTGTACACCATAAAGTTTTAATAACACTTCATTCAGTATAATATAGGTTATCATATTGATTACACTAGGCTACCATAAAGCAATCATACTGCTGCTTCTTCACTGTCAATGCATGAATCATTATACCTGTAAATATATATTAACTTTTGTTTTTACATTATGCTTTCATTTTTGGTATCTATTGTCAGTAATATGGAGGAGGGCATGGCAACCCACTCCAGGATTCTTACCTGGAGAATCCCCATGGACAGAAGAGCCTGGCAGGCTACAGTCCATAGGGCTGCAAAGTCAAATATGACTGAAGTGACTTAGCATGTCAGTAATATGTATAACATTTATAGTGTTTTGTATCATACAATACTGATGGAGATACTGATAGAAATCTTGTAAACAGATGACATATGCTTACAGTCTTGATAAATACAGTAGAGTACCATAGATGTATTTTCCTTATGATTTTCTTAATAACATTTTCTTTCTTTTAGCTTACTTAATTGTAAGAATAAGTATATAACACATACATCATATACAATATATGTTAACTGTTTATGCTATAGGTAAGGCTTCTGGTTAAGTTCTTGAGAAATCAGAAGTTAATATGTGGATTTTCAACTGCCTGGAGGATTGGTGCCCCTAACTCTTGCACTGTTCAAGGGTCAACTTTACCTGCAAATCACATATCTGCTAAGAGCCTAATATCCAAATTATACCAAAAGTTATAATAACTCAATAATGAGAAGGGAAACAATCTACTTAAAAACTTGACAAAATGTTTAAACAGACATTCCAGAAAAAAAAAAAAAAAGATATATAAAAGGCTGATTCATGTCAATGTATGGCAAAAACCACTACAATATTGCAAAGTAATTAGCCTCCAACCAATAAAAATAAATGGGAAAAAAAAAAATGGAGGGAATTCCCTGGCAGTCCAGTGGTTAGGACTCCTCACTTTCACTGCCAAGGGCACAGATTCAATCCCTGGTCAGGGAACTAAGATCCGGGAAGCAGCAGGGCAGAGTCAAAAAAAAAAAAAGGAAACATCCCGTAATTCATTAGTCATTAAGGAAATGCAAATTGAAAGTACAATGAGATGTAATTTTACTACAACAGAATGCAGTAACACAAGTAGAGAAAAATATAAAAATCATTAACCATACTACACTGCTGGTGGGAATGTAACATTAAGGTTAATTTAAAAAAAATTTGGAAATTCCTTAAAAAGTTAAAGATAAATTATCCAACATGATCCTAAAATTCATACATAAGAGAAATGAAAATATCCACACAAAGATTTCCATGTGAATGCTCACAGAAGCATAATCTATAATAGCCAATAAAATAGAAACAACCTAAACTCACAAGTGTTTAATGCAAAAGCAAAAACTGGCATACTCATACAACTGAATATTATTTACAAACAAGTGAAATGTTGATACATATAAAAATACAGATGAATTTTTAAATAAATAACCTATGTAAAAGAAATCAAATACAAAGACTACATATTATATTATTCCAGTTGTATAAAAGGTCCACAAAAGGCAAATCTACACATGCCAAAGTAGATTAGTGTTTGCCAGTAGTTAGAGGTAGGAACAGAAATTAAATGTAAACTAATATGAGGAATGCTACTGGGATGGTGAAAATGTTATAAAAAGGAATTAGGGTAATGCTTGCAGAACTCATTAAATTTATTTTAAAATATTTAATTGTATACTTTAAATGATCAAATTAAATGGTATGTAAGTTTTATCTAAAAAAAAAAAGTCAATTTTTAAAACTGGAATGGTATAACACCAAAAGAAAGATGGACACTATCATATGGATAGCCAAGCCACGTATCTATTTACTCTAATTATTTGACTTAAAAAGTGGCTCACATGGTAAAGAATCTGCCTGCAGTGTAGGAGACCTGGGTTTGATCCCTGGATTAGGAAGATCCCCTGGAGGAGGGCATGGCAACCCACTCCAGTATTCTTGCTTGGAGAATCCCCATGGACAGAGGAGCCTCGCAGGCTACAGTCCACAGGGTTGCAAAGAATCGGACATGACTGAGCAATTGAGCACACACACAAAAACCCAACCACCAACTTACTGTGAAACACACACACACAAACTTTGCATATACACAAAGATTAAAAGTGATGAAACAAGATATAGCATGAAATATTAACCGAAGTAAAAAGTTGAGAAGCTATACTAATTTGAAACAAACATCAGAACAAGAAAGATTATCAGAGAATAAAGAGAAATAATATGGAAAGATAAAGGAATGACATCTCTCAAAAGATGTAATAACTCCATATGCATATGCACCTAACAAGATTTTAAAAATACAGAAGACATTAAATGATAGATGTGAAAGGGAAAAAAATTAAAAAGTATTTTGACATTTCAACATTGCTCTCTCAAAAGTTCACACAGTTAGAAAACCAGAAAAAATATGGAAGGCCTGAACAAAACTATCAACCAACTTGATATAATTAAAGAACACACCAAACAACACAATAAAATACATACTCTTCTAAAATACATATGTTTAATACTGATCTATAAAAATCACGTTATCTATAAAACAAATCTCACTGAATTAAAAAAACAGTAATATAAAGGGCATTCTAGAACATAAAATTAATCTAGAAATCAACAACAGAGACACATCTGGAAAATTCCCAAATAAATGGAAATTAAACAACAAATGTCTAAATAACAGATCAAAGAGAAAATCTCTAGGAAAATTAAAACTGAAGACACTGAACTAAAAGACAATGAAAATATAATACATAAAAATCTGTGGGATGCAGCTAAAGCAGTGCTAATAGAGAAGGGGCTTCCCTGATAGTTCAGTTGGTAAAGAATCCGTCTGCAATGCAGGAGACCCCGGTTCAATTCCTGGGTTGGGAAGATCCCCTGGAGAAGGGAAGGGCTACCCACTCCAGTATTCTGGCCTGGAGAATTCCATGAACTGTATACTCCATGGGGTTGCAAAGAGTCAGACACGACTGAGTGACTCACTTCACTTCATTTCACTTCACAGCACTAAATACCCATACTGGAAAATAATAAAGACCTAAAATCAATAACCAAAGTTTGTATTAAAGAAACTAGAGAAAGAAGAGCAAATAAAGCAAGCAAAACGAAGAAAACAGTAAAATCTAGAACAGATATAAAAACAAAAACACCAAAAAAAAAAAATCAATAAAACCAAAAGTTGGTTCATTAAAAGCCTTGAATAACACAGGTTTCAACTGCATGGCTCCATTTATACAAAGTTTTTTTCAGACTTTCCCAGTGGTCCAGTGGTTAAGAAGTGAAAGTGAAAGTCACTCAAAGAGTCGTGTCCAACTCTTTGCAACTCCATGGACTATACAGTTCATGGAATTCTCCAGGCCAGAACACTGGAGTGGGTAGCCTTTCCCTTCTCCAGGAGATCTTCCCAACCCAGGGATCGAATCCAGGTCTCCCGCATTGCAGGTGGATTCTTTACCAGCTGAGCCACAAGGGAAACCCAAGAATACTGGAGTAGGTAGCCTATCCCTTCTCCAGTGGATCTTCCTGACCCAGGAATCGAACTGGGGTCTCCTGCATTGCAGGCAGATTCTTTACAAACTGAGCTATTGGGGAAGCTGACTCCACCAGTCAATTCAGGGGACACAGGTTAGATCCCTAGTCCAGGAAGATTCCACACGCTGAGGCAATTAATCCCATGCCTCGCCACAACGACTGAGCTCACGTGCCACAATTACTTAAGTCTATGACCCTAGAGCCCGAGCTCCACAACAAAAAAAAAGCCATAGCAATGAGAAGCCCACACATCACAACTAGAGTAGACTCTGCTCATCACAACTAGAGAAAGTCCACACGAAGCAACAAAGACCCAATGCAGCCAAAAATAAACAACAAATAAATCTTTGGAAAGCAAAAAAGTTGTTTTTCAATAGTAAATACAACAATACCACATGATCCACAACTGGTTGAATTCGCAGATACAGAGGATATAGACAACTGGCCTATAAGTTATACATAGATATTCAACTGTGCCCAGGGTTGGCTGACCAAAATAAACAACAAAAAAGAAACCACAGAAGAGAAAGAAACTATAAATTATCAGTATTACAAATAATGCCAAAGACTTTCTTTATAAGGAAAATAAAGTAGTACTACAAACAACTTATGCTTATGAATTTGATAAATTACATGAAATAGAATAATTATTTGAAAGATGTAGACTACCAAAACTTGCTCAGGAAAATCTGAATAGCCCTATATCTTGTAAATAAATTGGACTGGGAAGTTAATAACCTACTAAAGGTGAAAAACCCAAGCCTAGATGGTTTCATTGGTGAATTCTACCTATCAAAAAAGAAATAACACCAATTCCACACAATCAATTCCATTAAAAAGAAAAGGAGTGAACAGGATCCAAATATGAAACCAATACTACTACCCTGTTCACAAATCCGGAGAGAAACATTATCAGATTATTACAAATCAATATCTCAGCAATCTTTTTGTAGATTTTTTAAAAGGTATTTTTGCAGATAACCGTAGGACAATAAAATGGAAAGAGACCTCAAAGACACAGCACAAAGGGAAAATTTACCTAAAGGGTGACAATCATTTAGGAAAACCAGAGGCTACTACCCTAGGTAAGCACCCCTCCTCACTCAGTAGGTATGTCACTCAGAAAAGCAAGCCACTTCCTCTATGCTCAGCTCCAGATTAGTGCAGAGGTTTTGCCAAGGGGTAGGAATAGGCTATAATAAGAGAGCACAGAGGTATCGCCAAGGGAACCAAGTTAATTTGGAACACACTGGGGGAAAGTTGAATCCAAAAAGTACTCTTAAAAAGAATAGAAATTTTGATGGTAAGCAACTAAGAGGAGACTGGTAACTGCATGAGAGCAACACACTGAAAGAACACCAGTTATAAGTTTACCAGAGAGAACCAGGGAAAGAGATAGGTAAGAATAACCCTTCTGAGATCTTTACATATGCTCTCAGACTATAGTAAAATTAAACTAGATCAATAACTAAAAGAAAACTGAGAAATTCCCAAATACATGCATTTTATTTATTTTTTTTTGAATATGTAGTTTATTTTTTTCCATTTATTTTTATTTTATTTTAAATTCTCTTGAGATTTCTTCCTTGATCCATGTGCTACTTAGAAGTGTGTTATTTAAAATGCATGTATTTGTACCTCATTGAGGTTTTGATATTTTCAAAATAGCAAAAAAAATTAATAAGCCTCCAGTAAAGATAACTTGGGCTTCTCTTGTGGCTCAGCTGGTAAAGAATCTGCCCGCAATGCAGGAGACCTAGGTTTGATCCCTGGGTTGGGAAGATACCCTGGAGAAGGGAAAGGCTACCCACTCCATTATTCCGGCCTCGAGAATTTCATGGACTGTATAGTCCAGGGGTCGCAAACAGTCAGACATGACTGACTTTCACTTTCAAAGATAACTATGAATTAAAAAAAGAGAAGACACTAATTACTAGTATCAGAAATGAATGGGGGGGGTGGGCATCACTATAGATTCCATGGAAATTAAGAGGATAAGAGAAAAGTATTGTTAGGGGAAGCACACTGATTGAAACCACCCACCCTGGCCAGGCACCATAGTAACCATTTGCATGACTTATTAGGTTCTGGTAAGGAACATGGAACTAATAACCCTCCACCACCAGGAAGAGTTTGGGAAAGGTCAAAAGGAGACACCACATGACCAGCTACCTCCCAGAATCCTCCTCTCTGGCATCCATCTTGGCTGAACAAGGTGTACACCACCAGGAAGGACTCTGAGTCAGAATGATTGGCTAAAGACAACCTGGAAACTAATCCCACCACCATAAAACCCGAGACTGCGATCTCCTGGGTTCCCTTACCCTCCTGCTCTCCGCCCAGGCGCCCTTTCCCAATAAAATCTCTTGCTTTGTTAGCACATGTGTCTCCTAGGACAACTCATTTCCGAGTGTTAGACAAGAGCCCAGTTTCGGGCCCTGGAAGGGGCCCCCTTCCTGCAACACTATGAGTAATTATAACTACAAACTTGATAATCTAGATGAAACAGACCAAATTTCTTAAAAGAAATAATGCCAAAACTGATAAAAGAAAAAAGATGATTTCATCAGGCCTATATCTATTCAAGAAATGGAATCAATAATTAATAGCCTTCCAAAACAGAAAGCACCAAGTTCAGATGAGTTCACTGGTGAACTTAATCAAACATTTAAGATATTATACCAATTCTCTACAATTTCTTCCAGAAGATAGAAGCAGAGGGAGTACTTCCTCATTCTATGGAGGCCAACATTATCTTAATACCAAAACCAAAGACATTACAAGAAAACCATACACCAATATCTCTCATTAATGTAGATACACAAATCCTCAACAAATTAGCATTCTGAATCCAACAAGATAAGACAAGAATTATACATCATAAGGGGCTTCCCTGGTGGCTCAGATGGTGAAGAATCTGCTTGTAATGCAGGAGACCCAAATTCGATTCCCTGGTTGGGAAGATCCCCTGGAGAAGGGAATGGCTACTCACTCCAGTGTTCTTGCCTGTAGAGTTTGATGGACAGAGAAGCCTGGCAGACTACAGTCCATAGGGTTGCAAAGAATTGGCCATTACTGAGTGACTAACACTTTCACTTTTTTCACATGCACCATGACAAAGTGGGGTTTATTCCAAGTATGCAAAGCTAATTCAATGTTCGAAAAATCAATGAATGTAAACCACTGCATTGACAACTAAAGAAAAATCATATGATCATATCAATAGATACAGAAAAAGCATCCAACAAAACCCAATATCCACTCATGATAAAAACTCTGAGCAAACTAGGAATATAGGGGAACTTCCTCAACTTGATAAACAGCATCTACAAAAAAAAAAAAACAAAAAAAAAAACAACTAACACAGTTAATGGTGAGAAACTAGAAGAATTTCCACAACAATCAACAAGAAGTCAAAGAAGGCCCCTCTCACCATTCCTTTTCAGCACTGCACTGGTAGTTCTAGTTAATGTAAACAACAACAACAAAAGATAAAGAAATGGAAGTAAAAGGAATACAGATTGGGAAGGAAGAAATATAACTTTGTTTGGAGATGACATGCCCAGCCATGCAGAAAATACTAAAGAATTAACCCCCCAAAATAAATAAATTTTAAAAACCTGGAACTAGTAAGTAAGTACACCAAGGTTGCAGGATACAAGATTAATATACAAAAGTCAATTGCTTTCCTATATACCAGCAATAAAGAAGTGGAATTTGAAGTTAAAAACACAATAATATTTACACTTGCATCCCCTCAAAATAAGGATATAAATCTAAATATGTATAAGATCTATATGAGGAAAACTACAAAACTCTGATAATGGAAATCAAATAACTAAGTAAGCAGAGTTACATTTCATGTATATGGAGAGCAAGGGTAAATATCGTCAACATGTCAGTTCTTCCAAACTCAATAAACGTTATAGCAGGCAGGTAGCTAGGTAGGAGCAGAGAAATGGGGGCAGGGGCCAGGTGGCAGGAAATCATGCATCTTGTAAACTGCAGGGGTCCATAGAAAGACAAAGAAAAGCAGGAACCTTCAGAATGACCGGAAATAGGATGATTAGGGTCTCAGTAGTAGACAAAAAAGGTGAGGAAAGGCAGGAATCTCCTGAGTCCAAATGCAACCTTTTTCTCATTGTGCTCCTATTTTGAGAATGGTAACATTAGCCTTACAGATAAGTACGCATCATTCACCAACACCATAATACTTCTGATATAAGCTAAATGAGGACAAAAATCCCTCCTGCCCTCAGGAAAATGGAGCTGGAATGAAAACTTCGCCCCTTCATTTCTTTGCCCCTCATAACCCACTTGCCAAAGAGGCCAAGAGTGGCAGCTCCTCACCTGCCAGCCCACTCTGAGAGCTTATTCATGCTTAAATCAATCTTCTATACTTTCTCAAAATCTCTGCCTCTTCTCTGAATTCCTTCTAGAGGAAGAAAGAACCTCAAATTTACCAGCAACAAACAGACTCAACCAAATCCAAATCAAAATTTCAGCAAATTATTTTAGGGATATCAAATACTGATTTTAGATTTTATATAGAGGGGCAAAAGAGCCCAAATAGCCAGCACAATACTGAAGAACAAGGTAATGGGACAGACACTCTAACTAAAGACTTCCTGTAAAGCTATAATAATCAAGACGCTATGCTACTGATGAAATAGACAAAACAGGTCAATAGAACAGAATACGGAGCGTAAGCCCAAAACTAGACCCACATGAATGCAGTCAACTGATCTCTGACAAAGAAGTAAAGACAAGAGAAGAGTAAAAAATCTTATCAATAAATGGGACGGAACAATTGGAAATCCACATGCAATAAAATGAATCTAGACACAGACTTTACACTCTTTACAAGTGAAAAGTTTAAGTGAAGTCGCTCACTCTTCTCCGACTCTTTGCGACCCCATGGACTGTAGCCTACCAGGCTCCTCCATCCATGGGCTTTTCCAGGCAAGAATATTGGAATGGGTTGCCATTTCCTTCTCCAGGAGATCTTTCCAACCCAGGGATTGAACCCAGGTCTCCTGCATTGTAGGCAGACGCTTTACCATCTGAGCCACCAGGGAAGCCACCACTCTTTACAAAAATTAACTCAAATAGATCATACACATAAATATAAAATACAGGTAAGTCTATGAAATTCTTCTAAGGAAACAGGAGAGAATCTAGATGATCCTGGATATGGTGATGACTTTCTAGCTACAATATCACAGGCAAGATTCATGAAAAAATAATAGATAAGTTGGACTCAGGAATGGTTTCGGGTATCTCCTCCTGTATGAACCTCCATCCATAGGTCTTCAGGCACTCTATCAGAGCTAATCCCAGACAACAAGGAGAGACAAGAAAGCCTTCTAAAGGGAACAATGAAAATAAATAAAGGAAAACAACAGAAGGGGAAAGACTAGAGATCTGCTCAAGAAAATTACAGATACCAAGAGAACATTTCATGCAACACTATGGATCTAACAGAAGCAGAAGTTATTAAGAAGAGGTGGCAAGAATACACAGAAGAACTGTACGAAAAAGGTCTTAATGACTTTCAAACTACTGTACAACACTCTTAAAGAATGTTCAAACAACAGCATGATTGTGCTCATTTCACATGCTAGCAAGGTAATGCTCAAAATCCTTCAAGCTAGGCTTCAACAGCACATGAACCGAGAACTTCCAGATGTTCAAGCTGGATTTAGAAAAGGCAGAGGAACCAAAGATCAAATTACTAACATCCACCGGATCATAGAAAAAGCAAGAGAATTCCAGAAAAACATATACTTCTGCTTCATTGACTATACTTAAGTCTTTGACTGTGTGGATCACAACAAACTGTGGAAAACTCTTAAAAAGATGGGAATATCAGACAACCTTATCCACCTCCTGGGAAATCTGTATGCAGGTCAAGAAGCAACAGTTAGAATCAGACATGGAACAATGGACTGGTTCCAAATTGGGAAAGGAGTACGTCAAGGCTGTATATTGTCACCCTGCTTATTTAACTTATATGTAGAGTACATCATATGAAATGCCGGACTGGATGAAGCACAAGCTAGAATCAAGATTGCTGGGAGAAATATCAATAACTTCAGATATGCAAATGACACCACCCTAATGGCAGAAAGTGAAGAGGAACTAAAGAGCCTCTTGAAGAAGGTGAAAGAGGAGAGTGAAAAAGCTGGCTTAAAACTCAACATTCAAAATACTAAGATCATGGCCTCCTGTCCCATCATTTCATGGCAAATACATGGGAAAACAATGGAAACAGCGGCAGACTTTATTTTCTTGGTCCTCAAAATCACTGTGGATGGTGACTGCAACCATGAAATTAAAAGACGCTTGCTCCCGGGAAAAAAGCTGTGATAAACCTAGATGGCATATTAAAAAGCAGAGATATTACTCTGCCAACAAAGGTCCGTATAGTCAAAGCTATGGTTTTTCCAGTAGTCACTTGTAGATGTGAGAGTTGGACCATAAAGAAGGTTAAGCACCAAAGAATTGATGGTTTCAAACTGTGGTACTGGAGAAGACTCTTGAGAATCCCTTGGACAGCAAGGAGATCAAACCAGTCAACCCTAAAGGAAAACAACCCTGAATATTCATTGGAAGGATACTGAAGCTCCAATACTTTGGCCACCTGATGTGAACAGCCAACTCACTGGATAAGACATTAATGCTGGGAAAGATTGAAGGGAGGAGGAGAAGCGGGGAACAGAGGACGAGATGGTTGGATGGCATCACTGACTCAATGGATATGAATTTTAGCAAACTCTGAGAAACAGTGAAGGACAGGGAAACCTGTTGTGCTGCAGTCCGTGGGGTGGCAAAGATTTGGACACAACTGAGCGACTGAACAACAACATAGTTGGACATCATTAAAATTAAAAACTTCTGCTCTGTAAAATACACTGTCAAGAAAAGAGAGAAGAGAAGGCATAGACTGGAGGAAATATTTATAAAGACGTATCTGATAAAAGATTGTCATCCAAAATATATAAATATGTTTGAAACAATAAGGAAACAAATAACCCAATTAAAAACCGGGCAAAATGCTTGAATAGAAACACCTCATCTAAGATATACAGAAGGCAAACAGCATATAAAAAAATGCTCCACATCATGTGTCATTAAAGAAATGCATATTAAAATAACAGTGAGAAATCACTATGCATCTACAAGAATGATCAAAATCCAGAATACTGATAACAGCAAATGCTAGCAAGGTTGTACAACAACAGGAATTTTTTCATTCACTGCTAGTAGGAATACAAAATGGTAGAGCCACCTTACAAAACATTTGGGTAGATTTTTACAAAACTAAAGATATTCTTACAATATGATCAGCAATGAAGTTTCTTGATATTTACCCAAGGGAGTTGAAAATTTATGTTCCCACAAAAACCTACACACTGATGTTTGAAGCAGCTTTATTCACTAATTGCCAAAACTTGGAAGCAGTCGAGATGACTTTCTGTAATTGAATGAATAACTAAACTGGTATATTGACAAAATGAAATCTTCTTCAGTGCTAAAAAGAAATGAGCTATCAAACCATGAAAAAGTAAGCAGAACCTTAAATGCATATTACTAAGTGAAAGAAGCCAATATGAAGAGGCCACATATTGTATGATTCCAGTATCTGACACTCTGGAAAAGATAAAACCACTGAGATAGTAAAAAGATTGATGGTTGCCTGGGTCTAAAAGGGAGAGAAGTATGAACTGGCAGAGCACAGAGGATTTTTAGAGCAGTTATAGAAAAACCAAGAAACTAGGATAGCCAAAACAATTTTGAGGAAAAAAAAAGATTAGAGCTGGAGCACTGACACTGCTGCTGCTGTTGCTGCTGCTGCTAAGTCACTTCACTCGTGTCCGACTCTGTGCGACCCCAAAGAAGGCAGCCCACCAGGCTCCGCTGTCGCTGGGATTCTCCAGGCAAGAACACTGGAATGGGTTGCCATTGCCTTCTCCGAGCACTGACACTACCTATTTTCAATGTTTACTTCAACACTTACTATGCAGTATCAGCCAAATGACTGACACATGGATCAAGGGAACAGAAATAGGGTATCTAGAAATAAACCCATATATATATTCAACAAAGAGTACTTGAATTATTAAAGGATAAGGGAATAGGTTGACTTCAAAAGAGCATGAAAGAAACGTTTTAGGTTATGATACAATTCCATATTTTGATTGTAGTGATGTCTATACTATGGAATGTAAAAACTCAAACAACTGTAAACTAAAGAAAGTGAATTTCACATTATATAAATTATACTTCAAAAAATATAAATAAAAAATTTACCAGACACTGCATAGTGAGAAAATCAAAATCATGATATAAATATATTAAGATAACAGAAAGGAACAGCAGTGAATTCATACCTGAATTCAAGATGGGAGTAAGAAGGATATGTACATGAAGGAGAGTTAAATCATCATCTAGAATGGGCAATTAATAGATAATGGCTAAAACTTAAAAAATAAAGCTATACTAGCATATTATTTAGATATATTGATCTAAGTAATCAAAAGATCAAAGTTCAAAGTGATTTAGTTACCTTTGAGAATGGAAAATTAAGGGGTAAGGGAAATAAGACGTGGATTTTTCTTTTTTTTTAAACAAACTTAAAAAACTCTATAATTCTACTATATGCATATAGAACTTTTATTTTTAAATTTAAATTGTTCAAAGTATATCCACTTGGTGAATATGTGCCACTAGCTCACTGGTACATTAAACTACTGTCTAGTTAACCTATAAACTGCATTTTACATAAAGGTAGCTTCCCCAGTAGCTCAGTGATAAAAGAATCTGCCAGCAATGCAGGAGACACAGGAGACACTCAGGTTCAGTTCCTGGGTCAGGAAGATCCCCTTGAGAAGGGAATGCCTACCCACTCCAGTATTCTTCCCTGGAGAATCCCACAGACAGAGGTGCCAGGCGGGCTAGAGTCCGTGGGGTTGCAAGAGTCAGACACGACTTAGCCACTAAACCACCACCACCAAGAATTCTTTAAAGTATCCCCAGATGGGGATGAGGATACTTCTAAATATGAATGAAAAGCATCTTCCCTAAAACCAAACATTAACATAAACAGCAGGCAGCCATCTAGAATAAAATTGCAACTTCATCAGCTGTAACCTCTGAGACTGAGCACTGTCTACAAAAGTAAATCTTGAGTTTCACCCCAACCAATGGGTAGGACTGAAAATATTTCACTATAAAAACTTGATATGTAGTATCACAAAGGTGGGCCCTAATTACCTATACTTCCACCAAACTGGAGCTTTCCTCTAACCTACACTGTCAGTCTTTATGAATAGTCTTCACACCTATTAGGATAGGAATCTTGTTCTGTATCATCAGTTCTTTAGTTCAGGTCCTGACCAATAAAGAACAGAACTGGTATGGACCTAACAGAAGCAGAAGATATTAAGGAGAGGTGGCAAGAATACACAGAACTATACAAAAAAGATCTTCATGACCCAGATAACCATGATGCTGTGATCACTCACCTAGAACTAGACATCCTGGAATTCAAAGTCAAGTGGGCCTTAGGAAGCATCACTACGAACAAAGCTAGTGGAGGTGATGGAATTCCAGTTAAGCTATTTCAAGTCCTAAAAGATGATGCTGTGAAAGTGCTGCACTCAATATACCAGCAAATTTGGAAAACTCAGCAGTGGCCACAGGACTGCAAAAGGTCAGTTTTCATTCCACTCCCAAAGAAAGACAATGCCAAAGATTGTTCAAACTACCACACAATTGAATTCATTTCACACGCTAGCAAAGTAATGCTCAAAATTCTCCAAGTCAGGCTTCAGCAGAATGTGAACCGTGAACTTCTAGATGTTCAAGCTGGATTTAGAAAAGGCAGAGGGACCAGTGATCAAATTGCCAACATCCACTGGATCATCAAAAAAGCAAGAGAGTTCCAGAAGAACATCTATTTCTGCTTAACTGACTACGCCAAAGCCTTTGACTGTGTGGATTACAACAAACTGTGGAAAATTCTTAAAGAGACGGGAATACCAGATCACCTTATCTGCCTCCTGAGAAATCTATATGCAGGTCAAGACACAACAGTTAGAACTGGACATGGAACAACAGACTGGTTCCAAATCGGGAAAGGAGTATGTCAAGGCTATGCACTGTCACCCTGCTTATTTAACTTATATGCAGAGTACATCATGAGAAATGCCAGGCTGGATGAAGCACAAGCTGGAATCAAGATTGCTGAGAGAAATATCCATACCCTCAGATATGCAGATGACACCACCCTCATGGCAGAAAGCAAAGAAGAACTAAAGAGCCTCTTGATGAAAGTGAAAGAGGAAAGTGAAAAAGTTGGCTTAAAGCTCAACATTCAGAAAACTAAGATCATGGCATCTGGTCCCATCACTTCATGGCAAACAGATGGGGGGACAATGGAAACAGTGAGAGACTTTATTTTGGGGGGGGGCTCCAAAATCACTGCAGATGGTGACTACAGCCATGAAATTAAAAGATGCTTGCTCCTTGGAAGAAAAGCTATGCCCAACCTAGACAGCATACTAAAAAGCAGAGACATTACTTTGCCAACAAAGGTCTATCTAGTCAAAGCAATCATTTTTCCAGTAGTCATGTAGGGATGTGAGAGCTGGACTATTAAGAAACCTGAGTGCCAAAGAATTGACGTTTTTGAACTGCAGTGTTAGAGAAGACTCTTGAGGGTCCCTTGGACTGCAAGGAGATCCAACCAGTCCATCCTAAAGAAAATCAGTCCTGAATTTTCATTGCAAGGACTGATGCTAAACTGAAACTCCAATACTCTGGCCACCTGATGTGAAGAACTGACTCACTGGAAAAGACCCTGATGTTGGGAAAGATTGAAGGCAGAACGAGAAGGGGACGACAGAGGATGATATGGTTGGATGGCATTACCAACTCGATGGACATGAGTTTGACTAGGCTCAAGGAATTGGTGATGGACAGGAAAGCCTGGTGTGCTGCAGTCCATGGGGTAGCAAAGAGTCGGACACAACTGAGTGACTGAAGTGACTTGACTGCTCCAGTCTACACCAACCACCAGGGGACCATGATGCTAATATCAGTCTGCCTTAATAACATAACTACCTAGAAGTTTCCTGCTGAAATGTTCTACTTACCGTTTTGGATTCCATGTATCGGAAAGCCAGGCCAGATCAGGCACACATCTGCTCTGTCTGCTACCCTTCAAACATGAACTTCAAGCCAGTGGTTTTCAAGCCTTTAGAAGAGTTTACACTCTTAAACCTACTGAGCACCCAAAAAACTTTAGTTGATTTATTTACATTAGAAAGTAAAATAAAAGGCTCTAAAAATATTAGAAGAAATGGAGTAGCCCTCATAATCAACAAGGGTCCAGAATGCAACCTCAAAAATAACCGAATGATCTCAGTTCGTTTCCAAGGCAAGCCATTCAACGTCACAGCAATTCAAGTCTATGCCCCTACAACCAATGCTGAAGAAGTTGATCAGTTCTATGAAGACCTAGAAGACCTCCTAGAACAATCACCAAAAAAAGATGTTCTATTCATCATTGGGGATTGGAATGCAAAAGCAGGAAGTCAAGAGATACCTGGAGTAACCAGCAAGCCTGGCCTTGGAGAACAAAATGAAGCAGGGCAAAGACTAACTGAATTCTGCCAAGAGAATGCACTCATCATAGCAAATATCTTTTTCAACAACACAGGAGACAACTTTACACATGGACATCATCAAATGGCCAATATTGAAATCAAACTGATTACATTCTTTGTAGCCAAAGATGGAGAAGCTGTATAGTCAGCAAACACAAGACTTGGAGCTGACTGTGGCTCAGATCATCAGCTTCTCATAGCAAAATTCAGGATGAAACTAAATAAAGTGGGGAAAACCACTAGGCCAGCCAGGTACGACTTAAATGCCCTATGAATATGCAGTGGAGGTAACAGATAGATTCAAGGGATTAGAACTTTTAAACAGTATGCCTGAAGAACTATGGACAGAGGTCCATAATATTGTACAGGAGGCAGTGAACAAAACTCTACGAAAGAAAAAGAAAAGCAAGAAGACGAAGTGGTTATCTGAGAAGGCCTTCAAATAGATAAAGAAAGAAGAGAAGTGAAAAGCAAGGGAGAAAGGAAAAGGTATACTCAGCTAAACACAGATTTCCAAAGAACAGCACGGAGAGAGACAAGAAGGCCTTCTTCAATGAACAGTGTATAAAATTACAAGAAAACAACAGAAGGAGAAAGACTAGATATCTCTTCAGGAAAACCAGAGGTATCAAGAGAACATTTTGCGCAAAGATGGGCACAATAAAGGACAGAAACATAAAAACTTAATTGATGCTGAAGAGATCAAGAAGAGATATAAAGAATACACATAATTGTACAAAAAAGATCTTAATGAACCAGATTATTATGATGGTGTGGTCAGTAACCCAGAGCCAGACATTCTGGACCTTAGGAAGCACTGCTGTTAATAAAGCTACTGGATGCAATGGAATTCCAATGGAACTATTCAAAATCCTAGATGATGATGCCATCAAGGTGTTGCATTAATATGTCAACAAACCTGGAAGATGCAACAGTGGCCACAGGACTGGAAAAAGTCAATCCTCATCCCAATTCCCAAGAAGGGTAGTACTAAAGAATGTGTTAACCATTGGACAATTGCATCTCCCATACTAGTAAGGTCATGCTTAAAATCTTGCATGCTAGGCTTCAGCATTATATGAATCAAGAACGTCCAGATGTCCAAACTGGGTTTAGAAAAGGAAGACAAACCAGAAATCAAATTGCCAACATTTGCTAGATCATAGAGAAAGCTAGGGAACTCCAGAAAAACATCTACCTCTGTTTCATTGACTATGCCTAAGCCTTTGACTGTGTGGATCATAATAAACTGTGGAAAGCTGTTAAAGAGATGGGAATACCAGACCATAGTACCTGTCTCCTGAGAAACCTGTATGTGGGTCAAAAAACAACAGTTAGAACCCTGTATGGAACAACTGACTGGTTCAATATTGAGAAAGGAATACGACAGGATTGTCTGCTGTTACCCTGTTTGTTTAGTCTATATGCTGAGCACATCATGAGAAATGCCGGGCTGGAAGAGTTACAAGCTGGAATCAAGATAGGCAGGAGAAACATCAACAACATCAGATACGCAGATGATACCACTCTAATGGCAGAAAGCAAAGAGGAACTAAAGAGCCTCTTGATGAGGGTGAAGGAGGAGAGTGAAAGAGCCAGCTTAAAACTAAATATTATGAAGAAGGGCATGGCAACCCACTCCACTGTTGTTGCCTGGAGAATCCTACGGACAGAGGAGCCTGGCAGGCTACAGTCCATGGGGTCACAAAGAGTCAGACATGACTGAAGCGACTTAGTATGCACCTATCTTCCATAGCTTGATCAAAAATAAATAAATAAATATTAAAAGATAAAAAATAAATAAAAAACATTTAAAAAACTAAGATCATGGCATGAAGCCCCATTACTTCATGGCAAAAAAAAGGGTGAAAGGTGAAAGTAGTGACAGATTTCCTCTTCGTGGGCTCTAAAACCACTGCAAATGGTAACTGCAGTCATGAAATCAGAAGACGTTTGCTTCTTGGCAGGAAAGCTATGACAAACCTAAACAGTATGTTGAAAAGCAGATATTACTTTGCTGACAAGGTCCATATAGTCAAGGCTACACTCTTCCCAGCGGTCACATGTGGTTATGAGAGTGGGACCGTAAAGAAGGCAGAGTGCTGAAAAATTGATGCCTTCAAACTGTGGTGCTGGAGAAGACTCCTGAGAGTCCTTTGGACAGCAAGGAGATCAAACCAGTCAATCTTAAGGGAAATCAACCCTGAATATTCACTGTAAGGACTAATGCTGAAGCTGAAGCTTCAGTATTTTAGTCATCTGATGTGAACAGCTAACTCACTGGAAAAGTCACTGATGCTGGGAAAGACTGAGGGCAGAAGGAGAAGAAGGCATCAGAAGATGAGATGGCTGGATTGCATCACTGATGCAATGGACATGAACTTGGGCAAACTTCAGGAGATGATGAGGAACAGGGAGGCCTGGCATGCTGCAGTCCACGGGGTTACAAAAAGTCAGACACGACTGGGTGACTGAAAAACAACCACAGAGGTCATCTGGAAAATACTGGTTCAAAGAGTAACATAGATCTTCAAAATGTTGGCATATTTCATTAAATAATATTTTAAAAATCACATTCATCAAAATCTCATCTTATGTCATCAAAAAGTCTTCTAATATTGGGAAGCTATAAAGTTCACACAGGTGGATACAAGTTTACAAAAATTCTAAATTTTGTTTGAAAGCTCCAATTTAAGATGGGTAACAAGTAGTATCAGTTGTTTTCCTTGAAGAAATAAACTTATTTCATTTATTTAGGAAAGATATATATGCCTAATACCCAAATATGAAAGAAAACTCATAGTTCATCTATCAGTAATTCTTACAAGTAAAATGCTGAAAATGAAAAAACTTAGTAACACAGTTTGCAGTGCTTCAGGCGATTTTCCTCAAGGTGATCATCACAATTCAGTTTGCAGATGTGCTTCAAGTGTACTTCCCTTTTCATCACACAATATTAAGACATACAGTTAATAAAATTTTTAACATTTATTGTTCAAAGGTATTTTTTAAAGAGAAACTGGCTTTTTTTTTAAACTACAGGTACATGGTAAAGAATACCATGTCTACTGGTAGTTTGCTTCATACTCAGGCAGAAACAGATTTATTTTCTGCTGCTCTGACACCATCACTGCAGATGTCAACAAAGCAAAAACAAATTTAACAACTTAGTACTGTTATAACTTTTTCCCCCACTTTGCAGATCCTTCAAAAGCTGAAAAATGTTTTATACTGTTGGCCACCACCTCAGGTGATACATTACCCTAGATTTACTCTCACCCTCTTATGACTTATTGCCCATTCCCAATAGTACTACTGATGTCTAAACGAGTCTAAACAATGACAACTTCACTATAATTTAACTTAGTATCTTACAGGAAGCAAGGGATCAAAACAGACAATCCACTCATTCCCAAATCAATAAATGTCTGCTACCTCTCCCAGAAGCTTAAGCTGTGTCTTCTGAATTGTGTTCTCAATTAGCTGAAGGTTTTAGACCATTACCAAACTTCCTTTTTTTTTTTAACTTTGGAAGGGAATCCTAAATATATAACATATATTTCTACCTAACAAAACAGAAAATGTAACTATAACAACCTTTTCTGGATGCCCCCTACATTAAACTGTCTCAGATAACTCTGTTTCATATGTTTGTCTCCTCACTTGCAGTCAGACTTATGAGCTGCTATTTGTAATGATGATTGCTGTATCATGCTATCAACCCTCTTCTAAATCTGCCATGAACTTAGAAACCAGATTTATTAGAATCATGTATTAAAGGCTCCAAGTGAGGGATACATTGAAATGTATCCAAGTGAGGGATACATTGAAATGTATCCAAGTGAGGGATACATTGAAATGTATTCAGTACATTGAATATAGCTGATTTTCTTTCAGCTGTCCAAAATCCTTTTTATTCTACATTTCTGTGGTGTGCAAGACAAGTTAACTGGCTAAATAGATGAATTCCAGATACTAAGATACTGTACTTGTGTTTAAAATGAAGGTTTATCTAGATAACTCGAAATCCACACAAAAAGAGGTTTCACAAATCAACAACTGAAGACCAGAGTTTTAAATAAACCTTCAAGATAACAGCAGATTCACATAGTTTAAAGAAACAGTAAAAGATAACCCTTTTATTATTTATCCACATTCTTCCAATCCATCAGTATCCACCAGGATATCGATAGTCAAGATGCTAAACATCTCCATTAACACAAAGATACTTCATGTGATCTTTTATAATCACATCTACCACTCTCCTTTATCCAACCTCACCCCTAAAACTTAAAAATCACTACTCTACTCTCCGTTTCTATAACTCTGTCATTTCAGAATATTATACAAGTGGTAGCATACTTTTGAAATTGCATTTTTTTTCCCCCCACTCAGCACAATTCTCTGGGGATTCATCCAGAGAACTGTGTGTCATCAATTTCATTCTTTCTTATTCCTGAGTGGAATTATGTGTGTTGAGAGTTTGGCTAAGCTATTCCAGAGGTTTAATGCCCTGGCATCCATTTTGTTTGGCCAAGAGGCCTAAAGGTGCCTTGAACTGACACTAGCCCCTCATGCAAGCACATGCCCTAAATAACAGTCTGTGGAGTCACAAGCAAATTTAAGTCCTGATACAACTGCTCTAATGATCACTGTAATAAACAGTCCCCCCTGCTTCCCAGGGTTTTTCCCTTGTATACCCCTTGAATTACACTCTTGCTCTTTTTGGTTTGTATTGATCAGTCCAGCCTTAACCCAGAAACCCCAAAAGCACTCTACCTATAAACCCTAATAAAGGCAATTACCTCAGGTCCTGCTCCACTCTCTCTGCCTGCACCCTGCCTTGACCTTGACTTCTCCCCATGTGGCCCCTCAAGACAAGATATGTACTTCCCTCCAGGATTTGTGAGTGATAAACTTCTCTATTTCATTTTCCCTGTGGTCTCTTGTTGAACCTTGGCTCATCATCCAACAACACCCTAAGGGGCTCCACTTAACAAATGTTAATTTAACAAAGTCACAAGCATGTGTAATGAATGTACCACAATATATTTGGCTATACAACCAGTTAAAGACACCTGGGCATTTCTATATTGTTACTATTGAGAATAAAGATGTTATGAATATTCATGTACAGGCTTTTATGTGAACATAGATTTTTGTTTCTCTGGGATTTAACTTTTTTTTTTTTACACTCAAGAGTATAAATGCTGAATCACATGGTACCTTCATGCTTGCTTTAATAAGAAACTGTAAAACTTTTCCAGAATGGCTATACCATTTTACATTCCCATCAGCAGTGTATGAGTAATCCAGATTCTCTGTATCCTCATCAGTACTCGGTGTTAGAACTATTTTTCATTTTAATCATTCCAACAGGTAAACAGTTATATTTTTTGTGGTTTTATTTCAAACATGGCTAATGAGTGAATATCTTTTCTTTTTTCTGATTTATCTGCATATCTTCTTTTGTGAAATGCCCCTTCATGTCTTTTGTCCACGTTCTAATTGGATTGGTTGCTTGGCTTTTTACTATTTGACTTCCAGTTTATGTATTCTAAATATTAGCAACTTATGAGATATACAGTTTACAAATAACTTCTGCCACTTTTTAGCTTCTTTTTACATCCTCTTAAGAGTGTCTTTGGCAGAGTAAGAGTTCTTAATTTTATTAAGTTTACTTCATCAATTTTTCCCTTTACAGGTCATGTTTTTGGTATCAAGTATATGAACTCCTTGCCTAGTCAAATATTCTAGACTTTTTCCTATGTTTTCTTCTAGAAGGTTTATAGTTTTAAGTTTTGTGTTTTACCCTAAGTCTGTAATTTGTTTTCAGTTCATTTTTATATGACGTGTGAAACTTGGGTCAAAGTTCGGTTTTTGCCTATGGATATCCAGTCTTCCCTAGTGGCTCAGACGGTAAAGAGTCTGCCTGCAATGCAGGAGACCCAGGTTCGATCCCTGGGTCAGAAAGGTCCCCTGGCAAGGGGAATGGCAATCCACTCCAGTATTCTTGCCTGGAAAATCCCATGGATGGAGGAGCCTGGCAGGCCCCAGTCCATGGGGTCACAAAGAGTTGGACACGACTGAGCAACTAACATACTCACATCTAGTTGCTCAAGCACTACTGTTAAAAAGGCTCTTTTCATAGTGAACTATTTTTCCACTTCAGTCAAAAATTAGTTGGGCGTAATTATTTGTCTATTTCTCAGTTCTCAGTTTTTTCCTGCATTGATCTATGTGTCTATCCCTCTACCAATATAAAACTCTCTTGATTATTGCTAGGTATTAATAATAGTTTGATGGACATGAACTTGGGCAAACTCCAGGAGATGGTGAGGGACAGGGAGGCCTACGTACTGCACTCCACGGTGTCACAAATAGTCGGAAATGACTGGGTGACTAAACAAAAACAATTAATAACAGAATGATTCCATCAACTTATTCTTGTTCAAAATTGTACTAGCTATTCTAGGGCCTAAGCCTTTCATTATACATTTTATAATAAACTTGACTATACCTATAATAGAAAAACATACTAGGTTTTAAACAGGGATCCCATTATACCTATATTACTCTGCAGAAGGCTGACTTCTTTACTAAATTATCTAATTTATGAACATGGTAGGTATCTTCAGTTTTTTTTAGGTTTTCCTTAGTTTATTGCATCACCATTTAATGATTTCCAGAATACAGATCCTGTATGTGTTTAGTTAAGATGAACAAAGCTAGTGGAGGTGATGGGATTCCAACTGAGCTATTTAAAATCCTAAAAGATGATTCTGTTAAAGAGCTCACTCAATATGCCAGCAAATTTGGAAAACTCAGAAAAGGCCACAGGACTGGAAAAGGTTAGTTTTCATTCCAATCCAAAAAAGGGCAATGCCAAAGAATGTTCAAACTACCGTACAATTGCACTCATTACACATGCTAGTAAGGTAATACTCAAAATCCCTCAAGCTAGGCTTCAACAGTGTATAAACCAAGAACTTCCAGCTGTACAAGCTGGATTTAGTAATGGCAGAGGAACCAGGGATCAAATTGCCAAAATCTGCATAATATAAGAGAATTCCAGAAAAAAAACATCTATTTCTGCTTCATTGACTATGCTAAAGCCTTTGAATGTGTCGATCACAACAAACTGTAGAAAATTCTTAAAGAGCTGGGAATACCAGACCACCTTACCTGCCACCTGAGAAATCTGTATGCAGGTCAAGAAGCAACAATTAGAACCAGACATGGAACAATGGACTGGTTCAAAATTGAGAAAGGAGTACATCAAGTACATCAAGGCTGTCACAATATGTTACCCTGTGAGATGGACCATAAAGAAGGCTGAGCGCCAAAGAATTGATGCTTTCAAATTGTGGTGCTTGAGAGGACTCTTGAGAGTCTCTTGGACTGCAAAGAGATCAAACTAATCATTCCTAAAAGAAATCAATTCATTGGAAGGACTGATGCTGAAGCTCCAATACTTTGATCACCTGATGTGAAGAGCCAATTCATTGGAAAAGACCTTGATGCTGGGAAAGATTGAGGGCAGGAGGAGAAGGGGACAACAGAGGATGAGATGGTTGCATGGATCATCGACTCAATGGACATGAGTTTGAGCAAACTCTGGGAGATAGTGAAGGACAGGGAAGCCTGGCATGCTGCAGTTCATGGGGTCACAAAAAGCTAGACAGAACTTAGCAACTGAACAACAACAAATATCTAAGTATTTTATTTCCTTAGAGTAGTTGCAAATTATATTCTACTTCTAAATTTCACTTTCCACACATTCACTGATAGCATACAGAAATAAGAGTAATTTTCTGTATTGATCTTGTAGCCTGTGACATTGCTGAAATTACTAAATCTAGGAATTTCTTGGGCTTCTGGAGATTCCTTGAGATTTTCTACACAGACATATGTTATCTGCAAATAGGAACAAATTTCTTTCTTACTAGGTTATCTTTTATTTTCTTGCTTTACTACAGTGGCTTGAATTTATGGTACTCTGTTGAATAAAAGAGGGGAGAAAAGACATCTTTTTCCATTTTCTTGACTTTAAAGGTAAGTGTTCAGTCTGTCATCATTTTGTACGATAGTAGCTATGGGGTTTCTATAGATGCTATTTATCAAGTCAAGGGAGTCAGCCTATATTCCTCATTTTCCAAGAATTATCATGAATGGGAATTTGATTTTGCCCTATGACTTTCTGTCATCAATATAATCATATAATTGTTCTTCTTTAGCCTATTTATAAAGTGTGTTATATTGATTGATTTTCAAATGCTAAATTACCCTTGCATATACTTGGGAAAATTCCACTTGGTTATCATGTATAATTTTTTTTCATATCCTATCAGATTCAATCTGCTAATGTTGTGTGTAAAGTATTTTGGATTTAAAATGATGAAAGATACTAGTCTGTAGTTTACTGACTAATTTTGAAGTTTTGTACTAATTTTGAATGTTTTTGTACCCTGATTTCATATCATGGTAACACTAGTATCAAAATGAGTTCTTTATTTTAATGAGATTGTGTAAACTTGGTTTTCATTATTCCTTAAATAATTTGCAGCATGTAACAGTGAAGTCATCTGGGTCTTGAGATATCTATTTTAGAATCTTTCAAATTACACTTTCAATTCCTTTAATTGCTGTGGGACTATTCAAGTTGTTCATTTCACCTTGATTCAGATTTCATAGTTTGCTGATTTTGAATAACTGGCCTTCTATGCCTAAGCTGATGAATGTATGAGTATAAAGTTGTTTGTATCATACCCTTATTCTTCCAATGGCTGCAGGATCATTCCTAATACCATGGCTTGTCTTCTCTGTCTTTGTTATTCTGGCAAGAAGTTTACAAACTACATTAAACTTTTATTCTGCTTAGTTTCTCTATTGTTTTCCTATGCTCAGATTCATCCATTTCTTACCTTATTTTTTCCTTCCTTTTGCTGGTTTTGGTTAAATTATGTTTTTACTAGTTTCTTGAGATAGGAAATAGATTACAAAATTGAGACCTTTCCTCTTTTCTAATGAAAGTATTTAGTGGTATAAATCCCCCTCCATACAATGTTTTAATATTGTGTCACATATTTTTGATAGCTGAGCTTACATTTCTTTCAGATACATATATATGCACATAACATGCATGCACACACATACATAAAAATTTCCCTGTTGAGACTTCATCTTTGGCCCACAGATTATTTTAAAAATTATTGTTTAATGTCTAAGTGGTTAGAGAGCTTCCTGTTATTTTTCTATTATTAACTTTTAGTTTGAGTCCACTGAAATTAGAATATACTCTTTATAATTACAATTGTTTTAAATTTGTTAAGGTTTGTTTTATGGTTAAGGTTTGGCCTATCTTGGTAAATCTTACAATTACTATGGAAAATATTGTATACTATAAAACAGAATGTATTATTCAGGAACAAAAAGAAATGAGCCATCAAGCCAAGAGAAAACATGAAGGACCCTTAAAATGCACATTGCTAAGTGAAAGAAGTAAAGTGAAAAGGCTACACATAATGTATCAATATGATTCCAACTGTGTGACATTCTGGAAAAGGCACAACAATGGAGGTAGTAAAACTGTCAGCGCTTCTCAGGAATTTGGGGGGTGGGGTAGGATGAGAAGGCAGAGCAGGAAGGATTTTTAGGGCATGTAACTATTCTTATATGAAACTGTAATGATGGATGCATGTATCTATATATATTTGTCAAAAACAAATGAAGCGTATAATACAGAGTGAACCCTAATGTAAGCTTTTGTTTTTGTTGTTTTTAGTCACTAAGTCCTGTGCAACTCTTTTGTGACACCATGGACTGTAGTCTGCCAGGTTCCTCTGTCCATGGGATCTCCCAGGTAAGAATCCTGGAGTGGGTTGCCATGCCCTCCTGCAGGGGATCTTCTTGACCCCAGGGATCAAACCTGAGGCTCCTGCATTGCAGGTGGATGCTTTTAGCCTGGTGGGCTGCTGTTCATGGGGTCTCACAGTCGGACACGACTGAAGCGCCTTAGCATGCATGCATGCATTGGAGAAGGAAATGGCAACCCACTCCAGTATTCTTGCCTGGAGAATCCCAGGGACAGAGGAGCCTGGTGGGCTGCTGTCTATGGGGTCATACAGAGTCAGAAACGACTGAAGCAACTTAGCAGCAACAGCAGCAGCAGCTTTACCACTGAGCCACCAGGGAAGCATGTAAGCTTCAGTTAATAACATATCAATATTGGCTCAATTGAGATAAATGTACTGTGGTAATACAAGACAGCAATAGAAGAAACTAGTTTTATGGGGTGTGGGGTGCTAAGGGGACACCTAGGCATTTTCTGTACTTTCTCCTCAATTTGACTGTAAACTTAACACTGCTCTAAAAATAAACTCTATCAATTAAAAAATAATAGTGCAGATTCTTCCGTTGTTGGGTAGAGTGTTCTATGAACCCCAATTAGATAGAACCTGTTGATTTACAGTGCTATTGAGTTCTTCTGCATGACTACTGATTTTCCGATTGTTCTCCCAGTTTCTGTGAGAATATTGCTGAAATCTCCAACTGTACTTATAGATCTGTCTATATCTCATTTCGGCTTTATCAGTTTTGCTTCACATATTTTACAGTTCTATTGTTTGGAATACACACTTTGAGACTGGCGTATCTTCTAAGTGAACTTAATCACGACAAAGGTCCTTCTCTTTAGTAAATTATTTTGTCTGAAGCATATTTTACCTGATATTAACACAGCCACAACTGCTTACTCTTGATTAAGGTGTACATGGTATATCTCTGCCTATTCTTCTACCTTTGTTGTTGTTGTTCAGTCGTGTCAGACTCTTTGCAAACCCATGGACTACAGCACACCAGGATTCCCTGTCCTTCACCATCTCCCAGAGCTTGCTCAAACTCATGCCCATTGAGTTGGTGACACCATCCAACCACCTCATCCTCTGTTGTCCCCTTCTTCTCCTCCCTTCTACCTTTAATCTACCTAATCATATTTGAAGTGAGTTTGTAATTAACATATATAATTTCAGTCATGGTTGCTATTTCATTCTGACAACCTCTTGTCTTTTAAATGGTACCTTTAAGCCATTTAAATCTAATAGAATTAATAATATATGAAGACTTAAGTCACCTTTCTTATTTTTCTTCTGTTCTCTTAGCTTTCTATTTCTCTGTCTTCTTTTACCTACCTCTCTATAGGTTACTTGAACATTTTTTTTTTTAGAATTCTGATTTATCTCTTGTGTTTTTTTTAGTATGTTTCTTCATATAACTTTTGAGTGGTTACACCATATTATATATACATTACATATCACAGTCAATACTGTCAACACTTTACTACTTCAAGTGTAGAAACCAACCTTCCTTTATGTTCCTTCATCCTCCCCCACTTATAATTATCTTAAATATTTCCTTTAAATACATTTTAGATACAACAACAAAGCATGATTCATTAAAGCAAAAATTGCTAAGTTGGACTTAAATTAAATAGCACTACTCTGTGAAAGTGGCTCAGCAGTAAAGCATCCACCTGCAATGCAGGAGACACAGAAGGAGCAGGTTTGATCCCTAAGTCAGGAAGATACTCTGGAGAAGGAAATGGCAACCCACTCTAGTATTCTTGCAGGAAAATCCCATAGACACAGGAGCTTGGTGGGCTATATACAGTCCATGGGGTCAAAGAGTTGGAGATGACTGACATGACTGAGCATGCACACATTCACTTTGTGAAAGAGTGCAAAGAGGATGGAAAGACAAGGCAGATTTGGAGAAAATACTGCAAAACATATATGAGATAAGGAACTTGTACTCAGATAAACAGAGACCTCTAAAAACTCAATGATAAAGAAACCCAGTCAAGAAAATGAACAAAATACCTGAAGAGTTACCACACCAAATAAGATACACAGATGGCAAATAAGGACATGAAAAGATGCTCAACATCATAAGTCACAAGAGAAACTGAAAGTCACTCAGTCATGTCCACCTCTTTGCGACCCCATGGACTATACAGTCCATGGAATTCTCCAGGCCAGAATACTAGAGTGAGTAGCCTTTCCCTTCTCCAGGGTATCTTCCCAACCCAGGGATCAAATCCAGGTCTCCCACAATGCAGGTGGATTCTTTACCAGCTGAGCCACAGGGAAGCCCAAGAATACTGGAGTGAGTAGCCTGTCCCTTCTCCAGGGGATCTTCCCAACCCAGGAATCAAACCGGGGTCTCCTGCATTGCAGGCAGATTATTTACCAACTGAGCTATGAGGGTAGGTCGTAAGAAAATTACAAGTTAAAACAATGAAATGCCACTACATTAGAATGAGTGATTAAAAAAAAAAAAAAAAGACACATGCTAGCCAAAACAGCAACAGAAACTCTCATTCATTGCTAGTGAGAATGTAAAACACAACAGCCACTTTGAAAGATAGTTTGGCAATTTATAACAAAATTAAACATACTCTTAACACACAATCCAGCAATCATGTTCCTTGGTATTTACCCAAAGGAACTGAAAAGGTTTTGTCTACACAACAATCTGCATATGACTGTTTACAGTAGCTCTATTCAAAAAGCTATGGACTTTAGTTAATAATAATAAATAAATCACCAAAATTTGAAAGCAACCAAGAGGTTCTTCAGATGGTGAATGGTAAGTAAACGATGGTATGTCCAGACAATGCAATATTCAATGTTTAAAAAAAAAAGTGAGCTATCAAGCTATAAAAAGACATGAAGGAAACTAAAATGCATATTGTTAAGTGAAAGAAAACAGTCTGAAAAGGCCATATATTGTATAATTCTGACTACATGACATGGAAAAGGAAGGCAAATCTACAGAGACAGTAAAAGGATCAGTGCTTGTGAGGGGTTGGGAGGGAGGGGTGCACAGGAGAAGGAGGGATGAATAGAAGGAGCACAGGGGAAACTATTCTCTATGATACTGTAATGCTGGATACATGACATAACGCATTTATCAAAACCCATAGAGCTGTACAACACAAAGAGTAAACTTTAAACTATGGACTATAGTTAATAAAATATATGAACTGAAAGATGATACTGTGAAAGTGCTGCACTCAATATGCCAGCAAAATTGGAAAACTCAGCAGTGGCCACAGGACTGGAAAAGGTTCATTTTCATTCCAATCCCTAAGAAAGGCAATCCCAAAGAATGCTCAAACTACCACACAATTGCACTCATCTCACACGCTAGTAAAGTAATGCTCAAAATTCTCCAAGCCAGGCTTCAGCAATACGTGAACCGAGAACTTCCAGATTCAAGCTGGTTTTAGAAAAGGCAGAGGAACCAGAGATCAAATTGCCAATATCTGCTGGATCATCGAAAAAGCAAGAGAGTTGCAGAAAACATCTATTTCTGGTTTATTGACTACGCCAAAGCCTTTGACTGTGTGGATCACAATAAACTGTGGAAAATTCTGAAAGAGATGGGAATACCAGACCACCTGACCTGCCTCTTGAGAAACCTGTATGCAGGTCAGGAAGCAACAGTTAGAACTGGACATGGAACAACAGACTGGTTCCAAATAGGAAAAGGAGTACGTCAAGGCTGTATATGTCACCCTGCTTATTTAACTTATATGCAGAGTACATCATGAGAAACGCTGGGCTGGAAGAAGCACAAGCTGGAATCAAGATTGCCGGGAGAAATATCAATAACCTCAGATATGCAGATGACACCACCCTTATGGCAGAAAGTGAAGAGGAACTAAAAAAGCCTCTTGATGAAAGTGAAAGAGGAGAGTGAAAAAGTTGGCTTAAAGCTCAACATTCAGAAAACTAAGATCATGGCGTCTGGTCCCATCACTTCATGGCAAATAGATGGGGAAACAGTGGAAACAGCATCAGACTTTATTTTTTGGGGCTCCAAAATCACTGCAGATGGTGATTGCAGCCATGAAATTAAAAGATGCTTACTCCTTGGAAGGAAAGTTATGACCAACCTAGATAGCATATTAAAAAGCAGAGACATTACTTTGCCAACAAAGGTCCATCTGGTCAAGGCTATGGTTTTTCCAGTGGTCATGTATGGATGTGAGAGTTGGACTGTGAAGAAAGCTGAGCACCGAAAAATTGATGCTTTTGAACTGTGGTGTTGGAGAAGACTCTTGAGAGTCCCTTGGACTGCAAGGAGATCCAACCAGTCCATCCTAAAGGAGATCAGTCCTGGGTGTTCATTGGAAGGACTGATGCTGAAGCTGAAACTCCATACTTTGGCCACCTCATGCGAAGAGCTGACTCATTGGAAAAGACCCTGATGCTGGGAGAGATTGGGGGCAGGAGGAGAAGGGGACGACAGAGGATGAGATGGCTGGATGGCATCACCGACTCGATGGGCATGAGTTTGAGTAAACTCCGGGAGTTTGTGATGGACAGGGAGGCCTGGCGTGCTGTGATTCATGGGGTCGCAAAGAGTCGGACACAACTGAGCGAGTGAACTGAACTGAACTGAATGATTCATTAGTTGGAACAAATAAACCACCCTAATATAAGCTGAGCAAACATGCAATCTCTGTGATTGGGGTGAGGGGTAGTATCATAACACTATCCATACAGAATTTCCACAGGAACTCTCTATACTATCTGCTTGCTGCTGCTGCTGCTGCTAAGTCGCTTCAGTTGTGTCTGACTCTGTGTGACCGCATAGACGGCAGCCCACCAGGCTCCCCCATCCCTGGGATTCTCCAGGCAAGAACACTGGAGTGCGTTGCCATTTCCTTCTCCAATGCATGAAAGTGAAAAGTGAAAGTGAAGTCGCTCAGCCGTGTCCGACTCTTAGTGACCCCATGGACTGCAGCCCACCAGGCTCCTCCATCCATGGGATTTTCCAGGCAAGAGTACTGGAGTGGGGTGCCATTGCCTTCTCCGACTATCTGCTTGATTTTTCTATAAATCTAAAACTCTTTATAAAGTAAAATCTATTAATCTTAAATGTTTTTAGTTTAAGAAAAAAGACAACTAAGTAACTAGTAGGGAGAAGGGGGACAGGTTTTCTCCAGAATCATCCACAGCAATATTGAAAGGCCTAAGAAAAACAAAGTAATTATAAAAAAGTTCTGAGAAAAAGAAAGCATGAACTAAACTTATTATGCTCATTGCTATTTAAGTATAAACACAAAAGAACTCATTGTCCAACTTTAAAAATACTCAAAAACACCTATGAGAATTTTATGGAAGAAAAACACAAAATTATTTTTAGATGAAATAGACAGCTATTAAAATTTATATGGAAGTGAGAAGTCTGGAATAGTTAAAGTAATTTTTTAATAACATTTTTAAATGTTGTTACTTTTTTTTTTTTTGGTTGCACTGGGTCTTCTTTGCTGTACATGGGTTTTCGCTAGTTGCAGAGAGCACGGGCTATTCTCTAGTTGAGGTGCACAGGCTTCTCATTGTGGTGACTTCTCTTCTGGAGCACAGGCTCTAGGCACATGGGCTTAGTTGCTAAATAGCATGTGGGATCTTACCAGACCAGGGATCAAACCCATGTCCCCTGCACTGGCAGGCAGATTTTTATCCACTCTATTACCACGAGGGAAGTCCCTAAGCAATTTTCTTAAAAGAGAAAAAAGTTGGAAGGACATAAAGTACTTGACATCAAGAGTTAATAAAAAAGCTACAGTAATCAAGAGCATCGCATTGCTTGCTTAACCGATCAGCTGTGTCCAACTCTTTGCAATCCTTTGGACTGTAGCCCGCCAAGCTCCTCTGTCCATGGGATTCTCCAGGCAAGAATACTGGAGTGGGTAGCCATTCCCTTCTCCAGGGGATCTTCCTGACCCAGGGATTGAAGCTGTGGTCTCTTGCGTCTCCTGCATTCCAAGCAGATTCTTTACCCACAGACCCATTTCTTGGTATTTCTTGGTATTAGTAAGAGAGAAAAAACAAAGATCAGTGGAACAAAATGAAACAGAACCAGAGCAACAAATATGCAACAAACTGTTTCTGACAGAGGTATCAAATCAATTCAATAAGAAAAGGGAAATCTTTTCAAGCAATAATTCTAAAATAGCTGAATATCCATATGCAAGAATAATAAGCATTGACCTTAACTTAATGCCAAATGCAAAAATTAACTTGAAATAGATCAAAGACCTAAGCATAAGTAAAACTATAAAACTTCTAGAAGAAAACATTGAATATTTTCCCCACCTTGACATTATATAAGTATTTTTTAGATAAAACACACAAAAAATTAACCATTAAAACAATTATAAAATTAATTTTATCAAAAAAAATTGATTTTTGAATGACATCCTTTAAGAAAACCAAAAGGCATACCAGAAAATGAAAGAAAATATTCCAAATACATATATCTGAGAAAGGACTTCTATCTGGAAAATATAAAGAAACTTTCTACTTCAACATTAAGACAGACAATCCAATAAAAAATGGACAAAAAATTGGGACATTTCACCAAAGAAATAGATTTCAAATAACACATGAAAAGATACTTAACATCACAGTCACTAGGGAAATGCAAATTAAAATGACAAGATACTACTACACACCTATCAGAATGGCTTTAAGAAAAAAACATGAAGTGCCAGTGAGAATGGAAACTCTCATATATTTCAGGTGGAAATATAAAATGGTAAAGTTTTTTTTTTGGAAAACTGTCAGTCTCTTATAAATATACTCTTACTACATGACCCAGTAATCCTACTTCTAGGTATTTCCCAAGATAAAAATTAAAATATATCTCTATACCAAAACTAGTATCCAAATACTCATTGAGGCATAAACTGAAGACACCAAAAAGTCCTTTGGCAAGTGAATGAATAAACAAAAAATAGTGCAATAAAACTATGGCACTGTCAATTTTAAATTATTTGTAAATGATATCTAAATTGAAAAAAAGACAAATAACAAACTTGGAGAAAATATTTGCAATTTATCCCTTTAAACATATAAATAATTACTTGAAATTACAGCAAAAAAATAACCAAAAGCCCAATAGGTAAATGGGAAGAAAAGAAGCAACTACTTGCAAAAAAAAAAACAAAAACCTATAAAAATGATACTTAAATGAGAAAAAGTTCAAACCCCAAAATTTTTTAAAAAACACTGGGATGTCATTCCTCACCAGATTGGCAGTATTTTTAAAATATGAAAATTGGGAAATCTGAATAAGAACAATGGGCTGTATCAATGTCAATCCTTGTTTTATTTCCTCAAGTTTTGCAAAATGTTACGATTGGTAAAAACTGGGTAAACGATACATGGGCTCTCTCTTTATTATTTCTTACAACTATATGTGAATTTACAACTATTCCAAAATAACCACACCACTGTATATGATAGTGAAAAGACTAAAAAAAGTTTAATTAAGAGAGCCTTTGTTGAATATGGTAAACACATATAAAGGAAAAGTAAGAAGCCACTGCAAATAGAAGCATGTATGCATATCTAATGCATTATGTATGCATATATATGTACTTATAATCATGGTTTGTTTTTAAATGCAAAAAATATAAACAGCATGTTTGATAAGATCCTACATTTGCTTAAAACAAATACAAACATACATGCACATTCATGTATATATTATGTATAAGGAAAACACATTCAGTTGGTGAAGCTGTGAGGACATAGGCACTCTCACACATGGCTGGTACAAATGCAAACTGTACAATCATTTTGGACGGATATTTGGCAATACTTAAAACAGCAAAAGCAATTAATAACTCTTATACGAGTATCTACCCTATAGATACATCTTCAACAATATAAAAATTTATATACACAATTGTATTCATTGTAGCCTTGTTAGCAGTTGGAAAACACTAGAAAGAATCTGAATGCCTATACATAAGAGATTAGCTAAATAAACTATACTTCATGCAATCAATGAAGTATATGGCAATATAACTACCAGGTAAAGAACCAGCCAACCAATGCAGGAGATGTGGGTTTGATCCCTGGCTTGGAAAGATCCCCTGGAGGAGGGCATGGCCACCCACTCCAGTATTCTTGCCTGGAGAATCCCAAGGACAGAGGAGACTGGAGGCTACAGTCCATAGGGTCACAAAAGAGTGGGACACTAAATAACCAACTCCAAGCAGGAGCCCATGGGGTCTTCCCAGAACAGACCCCTCCCCCATACACTCCTGCTGTAGCTCCTCTCTGAAGTACCCAAATAATAGTACCTCACGCATATTTCCTAAGTTTTTCAGATGCTAAATACCACCACCAAATGGAAGCAATTAACCAGTTGATCATGCAGATATGGAGCCTAAGGACTGGTAATGTTGACCTAAACCAAAGAATTGTGCAGGAGCTGATCCCAAACTCTGGAATGCCCCTCCCTCACCCTGCCTTTAAAAATGCTTTGCTGAAACCCTTGGGGAGTTCAGTATTTTTTGAGCAGGAGCCACCCATATCTCCCTGCTTGGTCCTGAAATACACTTTTCTCTGCTACAAACTGGACATTTTGGTTTCTTTGGCCTCATGGTGCACCTCCTTCAGTAACAACAACAAAACTGAAAATATACAAAGTATTTTCTCAAACAATAATATAATTCAACTAGAAATTAATAACAGAAAGATGACAGGAAACTCCTTAAAGAAGTTAAAGACTATTACATTTTTCATCCTCAGAAGTTAAATCTTTCTTATATGTTTCATAATTCAACTTAACATTTTTAGTCATTCTTCTACATTCATAACAATTGTTTTATGCTCAAAATTCTCCAAACTACACTTCAACAGTACATGAACTGAGAACTCCCAGATGTTCAAGCTGGATTCAGAAAAGGCAGAGGAACCAGGGATCAAATTGCCAACATCCGTTGGTTCATGGAAAAAGCAAGAGAGTTCCAGAAAAAACATCTACTTCTGCTTTGTTGACTAGGCCAAAGCCTTTGATTGTGTGGATCACAACAAACTGCAGAAAATTCTTAAAGAGATGGGAATACCAGACCACCTGAACTGCCTCCTGAGAAACCTGCATGCAGGTTAAGAAGCAACAGTTAGAACCAGACATGGAACAATGGACTGGTTCCAATCTGTGAAAGGAGTAGGTCAAGGCTGTATATTATCACCTTGCTTATTTAACTTATATGCACAGTACATCATGAGAAATGCCGAGCTGGATAAAGCACAAACTGGAATCAAGATTGCCAGGAGAAATATCAATAACCCCAGATATGCAGGTGACACCACCCTTATGGCAGAAAGAGAAGAGGAACTAAAGAGCCTCTTGATGAAGGTAAAAGAGGACAGTGAAAAAGCTGGCTTAAAACTCAACATTCAAAAGACGAAGATCATGGCATCTGGTCCCATCACTTCATGGAAAATAGACAGGGAAACAATGAAAACAATGAGAGAATATTTACTTAGGCTCCAAAATCACTGCAGATGGTGACTGCAGCCATGAAATTAAAAGATGCTTGATCGTTGGAAGAAAAGCTAAAATCCTGCATGATAGGCTTCAGTATTTCGTGAACCAAGAACTTCCAGATGTACAAGCTTGACTTAGAAAAGGCAGAGAAACCAGAGATCAAATTGCCAACATTCATTAGATCATAGAGAAAGTAAGGGAATTCCAGAAAAACATTTACTTCTGTTTCATTGACTACACTAAAAGCTTTGACTGTGTGGATCATAATAAACTATGGGAAACTCTTTAAAGAAATGGGAATACCAGACCATTTTACCTGTCTCCTGAGAAACCTGTATGCCAGTCAAGTAGCAACAATTAGAACCTTGTATGGAACAACTGACTGGTTCAGGATTGAGAAAGGAGTATAAGGCTGTTTATTGTCACTCTGTTTATTTAGCTTATATGCAGAGCACATCACATGAAATGCTGGGCTGGAGGAGTCACAAGTTGGAAATCAAGACTGCCGGGAGAGAAACAAAAAAGATTGCTGGGAGAAATATCAACAACTTCAGATATGTGGATGATATCACATATACTTAGTGAAGAGGAACTAAAGAGTCTCTTGATGAGGGTGAAGGAGGAGTGAAAAAGCTGGCTTAAAACTAAATATTAGAAAAACTAAGGTCATGGCATCCAGCACATTACTTCATGACAAATAGAAGGGGAAAAGGTGGAAGTAGGGACAGATTTCCTCTTCTTGGGCTGTAAAATCCCTGTGGATTATGACTGTAGCCATGAAATAAGATGACAATTGCTTCTTGGCAGGAAAGCTGTGACAAAGCTAGACAGTATGTTAAAAAGTAGAGACATCACTTTGCCAACAAAGGTCCGTATAGTCAAGGCCTTTCCAGTAGTCACGTACGGTTGTGAGACCTGCACCATAAAGAAGGCAGAGCACTGAAGAATTGATGCTTTTGAACTGTGGTGCTGGAGAAGACTCTTGAAAGTCCCTTGGACAGCAGGGAGATCAAACCAGTCAATCTTAAAGGAAATCAACCCTGAATATTCATTGGAAGGATTGATGCTGAAGCTGAAGCTCCAGTACTCTGGCCATCTGATGCGAAGAGCCAACTCATTGAAAAGGACCCTGATGCTGGGAAAGATTGAAGGCAGAAGGAGAAGATGAAGACAGAGGATGAGATGGTTGGATGGCATCACTCATGCAGTGGACATGAACTTGGACAAACTCCAGGAGACGGTGAGGAACAGGGAAGCCTGGCATGCTGCAATCCATGGAGTCACGAGGAGTCAGACACGACTTGCCAACTGAAGAAAATAAAAAGACTAACTTGAAAAGACATTTGCTCTCCCATGATCACTGCTGCATCATTTACATAGCCAAGGCATGGAAAGAACTTAAATGTCCACCAATAGATTAATGGATAAAGAAATTGTGGGATGGGTGTGTGTATGTATGTGTGTGTGTATGTTTGCTTGCTCAGTCGTGTCCAACACTTTGTGACCTTATGGACTACAGCCTGCCAATCTCCTCTGTCCATGGGATTTTCGCTGCAAGAATACTGAAATGGCTTGCCATTTCCGCCCCCCCACCCAAGAGATCTTCCCAACCCGGGGATCTTCCCAACCCAGGGATCAAACTCACGTCTCCCACATCTCCTGCATTGGCAGAGAGATTCATTATCACTGATCCACTGGGGAAGCCCATGTCTGCCAATGCAGGAGACAAGGGTTTGATCAGTGAATTGGGACAATCCCCTGGTGAAGGAAATGGCAACCCACTCCAGTATTCTTGCCTGGGAAATCCCATGGACAGAGGAGCCTGACAGGCTATAGTCCATGGAGTTGCAAGAGAGCCGGAACTTAGCAACTAAACAACAACAACGTGTATATATAGTATATAAATACAATGGAATGTTAGCCATAAAAAATAATAAAATCTTGCCATTTGTGACAATATGGATGGACCTCAAGGGCATTATGTTAAGTGAAAGAAGTTAGACAAAGACAAACGCTGTATGATCTCTTATATGTGAAATCATTTTTTTTTTTTAAATCACAGATACAGGGAACAGACTGGTGGTTGCCAGAGGCAGGGGTGGAGGGTGGGAGAAATGGGAAAAGAAACTAAGAAACACGTAAACAGCATCAAGCATACCAACAAAATGAGGAAAAGAAAAAGAGGGAGAGAAAGGGATATCAAGAATATTTGAAGGAAAAAAAAAAAAAAAAGAAGTCAGTGTTGACATACTCACTAAGAGACTAGACATGTTCTCCAGCATCACATCTTTGAAAAATTTTCCCTGGGATATGTCCAGCAAGGCTTGCAATTCTTGATTGAAATCCACACTTACTTCCTTGCTTTCTAAAACATCATGGATACTTTACTTCTAAGAGGGCATCCCTGACAAGTTCTAAGGGAGGGTAGTTGACTTGATGGCATTGTAGAAGGGGATTATATGCATAGCATTTGGTATTTCAGGCATATGTGTCTTTCTGCTGACTTTCCATGTGTCCTTTAGACATAATCAGGGATATAGATATATACATTCTAAACAACAACTATTTATTGAAAAGAAATATCACATGAGGTATAGTGTAAAGTAACCTGGAAATGTTCAAATCAAGTCATAATTCTCACTTCCAGACAGGTTATTATAAAATTTGAGAACACAAAACAAAACTGTTTTCCCCATCCATTTCAAGTACATCTACAGATACATAATAAAGCAAACAAAATCCCTGAGCTGCCAATATTTAGCCATGACTATAGGTGAATCAGTCCCCAAATAAACTTCAAGTTCCTCATCTGTGAAATGGTTTACCAATTATTTAGAATTTTTAAGAGTTTCAATGAGTTGGTGAGTAAAGTATATCGAGTGTAGCAAATACGAAACAAACAGAAGTGACAGATCTGTTTCTATTAAAAATGACAGAGAACCTTGAAGAAATATTCAGAATCCTGCAGGACTAAACAGGCTTCATATATAACTTGGGATCTGAAGTTGTAACCTCTCTCATCTCTATACAACTCAGGTGTTCATTATAAGTTTTAAGACATACAATTCAGAAGCACAAGCCACGAGACTTCTGTATTGAAAGATGGGCCCAGTCTGACTCCTCTCAATTTTCTCAGTGATCTCCAAGTATCAGTTATCATTGTCTGCTTTGTATCTTCATCTTATCAATCTGTGAAAAGGTTACAGATTTAGTCTGATTTAGTCTAATTAAAGCTGTTCTAATTCTTCAATATTCTTCACAGGTCCCCAAATTATATTTCTGTATGCTATTTTCTTATCCAAAATGCAGACCAAAACTAAGGAAGCAATATTCTCTGTTCTTCATTCAGTTTTCAAATTCGAATAAAGGGTAATTATGAAAAAGGAGTGTTTGAAGAAACAGTGCCCAATCTACATATCTAGAATAAACTCAAAGGGATCCACACTGAGCCATAATATAATCGAAATGTTGAAACCCAAGAAAAAGAGAGAATTTTAAAATTAAGAAAGGTAACTCACCAACAGAAACCATGGAAGCCAGAGGCAATGGAATGACATATTTTAATTGCTGGGGGGTAAAAGAGCTCTGAATCAATGAATCTATTTCTGATAAAACAATCCTTCAAAAAGAAAGGAAAGAGATTAACTTATGGCAAGACAGCATGAGGAGCTAGAGTGTCCTGTTCCCCACTGAAACTGATAAAACAGTATTAAAAAAAAAAAAAAAAGCAACCGTTTAAACCCTCTGAAAGTGGTTTTAAGGACAAACAACAAATGAAGAAATATCTACTCAAGAACATCTTTTAAAATTCACTAAGAAAGGTGAGCCTATGGTATCTGAACCAAGACTACTTTCTCCCTCCCTCCCTCTCCCATTCCAGCTCAAGGAGGGGAAGACTCCACTCAAGACTCCTGAATTCAAGGCAAAAAACTCCCTCTCCACCACCACCCCTAAGTCCCATCTAAAGGGCATTCTTCTCTGGAAGAACTGGGCATTGGAGTTTCCCATCCAGCTACCTAGCCTGTTGCCAGGGCTGAGTCCTGAACAACTGTGGTTTAGAGGTAGGGGTTCCTTTCTGCCACCTCCCCCAGTGCTGGGATGGAGACTTTAACTGGATGTGGTATGTGGAGAACACTGGGGCCCTGAACATCCTTGCCCTGGGTTGTGAGGAGTAAATGGTAAATTGAGAGGACCTCTGGTTGCACTCTCCCCTCCACTAAGCACTCACCTAGCAGAACCGAACTGTCACTCAGAAAGTTGCCATTGTCCCTACCCCCACCTCCAGAGACCAGACTCAAAGCTTTTGCTTGAGGGAAAAAGTAGACTTTAAAACAGATAGCTCCTATTCTCTTCTCAAAGGAACTGAACTGACTTCATTTGCAAGACCAAGGAGAAAGTCAAGCCTAGAAGAACACTAAAAGAACACCAAGGTTGTAAAGAAAATCTGTATGTAGGTCAGGAGGCAACAGTGAGAACTGGACACGGAACAACAGACTGGTTCCAAATACAGAAAGCAGTATGTCAAGGCTGTATATTGTCACCCTGCTTATTTAAACTACATGCAGAGTACATCATGAGAAACACTGGGCTGGATGAAGCACAAGCTGGAATCAAGATTGCCGGGAGAAATATCAATAACCTCAGATATGCAGATGACACCACCCTTATGGCAGAAAGCAAAGAAGAACTAAAGAGCCTCTTGATGAAAGTGAAAAGGTGGCTTAAAATTCAACATTCAGAAAACAAAGATCATGGCATCTGGCCCCATCACTTCATGGCAAATAGATGGGGAAACAGTGACAATTTTGGGGGGCTCCAAAATCACCACAGATGGTGACTACAGCCATTAAATTAAAAGAGGCTTGCTCCTTGGAAGAAAAGTTATGACCAACCTAGACAGCATATTAAAAAGCAGAGACATTACTTTGCCAACAAAGGTCCATCTAGTCAAAGCTATGGTTTTTACAGTAGTCATGTATGGATGTGAGAGTTGGAAAGCTGAGTGCCAAAGAATTGATGCTTTTGAACTGTGGTATTGGAGAAGACTCTTGAGAGTCCCTTGGACTGCAAGAAGGTCCAACCAGTGCATCCTAGAGATCAGTCCTGGGTGTTCATTGGAAGGACTGATGAAGCTGAAACTCCACCTGATGCGAAGAGCTGATTCATTGGGAAAAGACCCTGATGCTGGGAAAGATTGAGGGTAGGAGGAGAAGGGGACAACAGAGGATGAGATGGTTGGATGGCATCACCAACTCAATGGACATGAGTTTGAGTAAACTCCAGGAGTTGGTGATGGACAGGGAGGCCTGGCGTGCTACAGTCCATGGAGTCGCAAAGAGTCGGACACGACTGAGCGACTGAACTGACTGACTGAACTGTAAAGAAAAGCAATTGGGAGAAGATTCAAAATATACTCCAAACTGTATGTCAACGAGTTTGCAGGTGAGAAATGGGCAATAAGGCAACCGGGAAGAACCCTCTTGGAGCCAAAACAAATATCAAACACTAACCTCTGCTAACTATTTCGTCAAAGGACCCACAATTTGACTGAATTACTTTTCAGAATAGTTTATGCCCTCGGGCATTATGGAAAACAATTAAAGGATCAGTAAATGGAACTTGGCTGCTGGCTGCTGGGTGTGGTCAGAGAAAGACAGCTCTAACAAAACTCAGTCATCCCAGGGTGATGGTAGGCATATTCAAATTGCACCTCCCTAAACAACAACATCAGGGACCTAACCTTGTGGGAAAGGAAATCACAGTGAGATACATTAACACCCTCTAGGATGGCCAGAATTGGATAAAGTCGATAGTGACAAGTGCTGGTGAGAATGTAAACCAGTTAGAGCCCTCATACTGCTGAGTGTAAAATGCTGCAGCCATTTTGAAAACAAGTCTAACAGTGTCTCAAATTATTAAACACAGAGTTGCTATATGATCCAGCAATAACGCTTAAATATACACCTATAGAAATGAAGACATATTTCTCTACAGAAACTTGTACGTGAATGTTTTAGCAGAATCATTCTTGATAGCCTAAAGGTAGAAACAACCCAAATGTCCAGATGGATGAACAAAGGAAATGTAGTATATCCATTCTATGAATGGAAGTCATAAATGGGATACAAAGTACTGATACATGCTACAACATACATGAACTTTGAAGCAGTATGCTAAATGAAAAAAGCCAATCACAAAAGGCCATATATTATGATCCTATTCACATGAAATATTCTAAACTGGAAAATTTATAGAGATAAAAGTAGATTAGTGGTTACCTAGGGCTGGGCAGGTGGGGTTCAAGGGGGTATTCAGTTCAGTTCAGTCGCTCAGTCGTGTCCAACTCTTTGCGACCCCATGAACCACAGCACTCCAGGCCTCCCTCTCCATCGCCAACTCCCGGAGTCCACCCAAACCCATGTCCATTGAATCTGTGATGCCATCTAACCATCTGGCTTATGGCTAAAGCATATGGACTTCCTCTTGAAGTGATGAAAATGTTGTAAGAATTGATGGTTGCACATATACTAAAAACTATTGAACTGTACACTTTAAATGGGTGAACTGTATGGTACGTGAATTATATTTCAATAAATCTATCAAAAGAGAACTGAAAAAGACATTAAGACATTCTGAGATAAACAAAAGCTGAGGAAGTTCACTGCTAATAGACATGCCCTACAAGAACTGCCAAAGGGAGTTCTTTAGAATAAAATGAAAGGATAATAGATGAACTCAAAACTATATGAAGAAATAAAGAACACAGGCAAAGGTAACTACAAGGGATTCCCAGGTGGTTCAGTGGTAAAGAATCTGCCTGCCAATGTAGGAAACCCAAGAGACTCAGGTTTGATCCCCTGGGTCAGGTAGATCTCCTGGAGGAGGAAATGGCAACCCACTCCAGTATCCTTGCCTGGGAAATCCCATGGACAGAGGAACCTGGCAGGCTACAGTCCGTGGGGTCACAAAGAGTTGGATACAACCAAATGACTGAGCATGCATGCAGCAGCAGCAAAGGTAACTACATAGGTAAATATAAAAGCTAGTATTATTGTATTTTTGGTTTGTAATCCCTCTTATTTTTTTCTATATGACTTAAAAAGAAATGGACAAGCTAATCCTAAAATTCATATGGAATTACAAGAGGCCCCGAATAGCCAAAACAATCTTGAGAAAGAACAAAGTTGGAGGATTGACACTTCTCAATTTTAAAAATTAACACAATCAACAGTAATCAAAAGTATGGCACTGGAATAAGGATAGGCACAGAGACAAATGAAATAAATTTGAAAGACCAGAATAAACCCATACACCTAAGCCAACTGATTTCAACAAGGGTGCCAAGACCATTCAATGGGGGACAGTCTCTCCAATGTGTGGTGCTGGGACAACTGGCTATGCACATGTAAAAGAATGAAATTGGATCTCATATCATATATAAAAATAATTCAAAATGGATATATGACACAAATATAAAAGCTAAAACCATAGAACACTTAGAAAAATACATAAAGATAAATCTTCTTAGATTTATTTGGCAAAGAATTCTTAGATTTGCACCAGAAGTACAAGCAACAAAAGAAAAAATAAAGCAGACTTTAAAAATCTGTATACCAAAGGACAGTACCAAGAATGCATAAAAAACATATACAGAATGGGGGGAAATTTGCAAAATTCTACATATTTTATATATGTATATATATATATATAAAATCAGACTACTATCCAGAATACGAAAGAATTTATAGTTCAACAATAAAAAGACACTCAAATTTTTAAAAAAGGGGTGGTGGTGGCAAAGGACTTGAATAGACTTTCTTTTCTCCGCAAAGAAAATACACAAATGGCCAATAAGTGCATCAAGGTGGCCAAAATCATTGGTGATTAGGGAAATTCGAATCTAAACCACAATGATATAACACTCCAAACACACTAGAATGGTTGTGATTTTTAAATTAAAAAAAAAAAAAAGATAACAAGTGTCGGCAAGGAAGTGTGGTAATTCTATGTTTAACTTAGAAACTGTCAAACTTTTTCCACAGTGGTTGCACCATTTTACATCCCAGCAGCAATGTATGAGAGCTCCAATTTTTCTACTTTCTTGCTGACACTTGTTTCCTGGTTTAATTTCTTAAAAATAAAAAATTAGATTCTGCCCTCAAATTTAGAAGAAATTTCAATTGGTCCCCGTTACTGCAGCCCAACACTTAAAATTCAACTTTTAAAAATTTCCGTTCAAAATGTATAAAAAATAACCCATGCTAGAAAAAGTTCATTACATCACAAAAGTTTAAGAAATGCATGGGAAAAAGAATCACTTTACTTTTTTTCTTAAATATTTATTTTGCTGTACCTGGTCTTAGTTGCTGCAGATCAATAGAGATAAATCTGCTTCCACAGTTGCAAAATATTTCATAATATGATTGTCACAAGATTTATTCAAGCACTCTCCTACTGATGGATATACAGGTTGTTTCCAGTTGTCACAAAAACAAAGCTACAAAAGCATCCTTGTTCATATATCATTACACATTGGTACATTTATTTTTGTAGAATGGATTCTTAAAAGTCAGAATTTAAGTTCCAGTATTTAGTCAAGCAGTATTTGTATTTTTTATTTCCTTACATATTGTCAGATCATTTTTTCAAAAGGCTGCAGCAATTCATAGTCTTTCCAGCAACGTATGAGTGAGATGTGGGCATTTCTTGAGGCAAATTTCTTTTAACCACATAAGCATTTAATAGATAAAATTCAGTTTTACTGTTTTCCCATACAGTAAACATGTAATGATATAATGCTTAACATAAATTTATTTTCACCAAGAGATCTGAACACGGGAAATTTAGCTCTTTTCTTACTTAGTGAGTAAACAAGCTAACAATTCACAATATAATGCAGCAACTCCCTGAAATATTATCTATACACACACACACACCCCTCGATCTCTAAGATGTTCCCGGACAAATGTTAAGTATTATAAGACCAAAAGTCCTCATTTGAAGTATATATAAAGGGCATAGAACAAAATTATTTTAATCTAGCCCACCATGAATATATTACAAACTGATTGGTTTATCAAAACTAAGTTTGCACATGGAAAGGCAGCCCTTAGGAATTAAGGACCCGCAGGCCCAACAGGTTAGGCAGTTCCTGAAAGCACTTTAGGGAGAGAGAATTTTGCGGCGGCATGGTGTCAATAAAAACCCATTTAAACAAGTTAAAAAAAAAAAACAAAGGAAAACGACCCAGAATACCCACTAGGAGCTAGTTTCTGCAACCACCTATCCTCATCCGTGATAGTAAGGTGATTAAGTTGAGAGCAATTATTCTCCAATATTTTGGAGAGAAAAATGAAATGTAGGCCGGCTCCTCCCCCACCCAGTCAGGCCATGCGATGCCGAAGTGTGTAACCTTACTAATGGTCACTTTTCAACTCGATGCGAGGTTCAGCACTCACCACAACGCAAATAGCGGCAAGTTTCTGGACATTCCTTAGGAGACTCGTCCTTTGGCCGTCTTTTCATATAAAGTATGCCTGCAGCGCTTACACCCTATGCAAATGCCGCCATCTTAGGTTTTAGATGAGCCCTAGGGCATACGACGGTAGAAACCTGGGCTAGGCGTCACAGCCAAATAGGCCCCGCGCCGATCCGCCGTGCACTCCCAAAATGGCTCCCCCGGCAACGTGACCCAGCCGCTTGCGGCCCCTCCCCCAATATTCTTGAGAGCTTGCGCTTCCTGTTACAGCCTTTATCGCCGCTGAAATTACCTCGTTATTCCTCGTTTTCTTTTCCTTCATTTCTTTTTTGTTTTTCCATCCCAAATTTCTTTTACCTTTGTCCTGACCGCTTTCCACATTTCTATATATCTCTCGTTCTAGTCAACTTTCACCTCACGCGTGTGTGACATTTTTTAATACACAAATTTATCTGTTATTTTACCGAAGTATCACAAAATGATAAGGTAAACTGAGATCTGATTTTTCGTATTTTATAGATGAGGAAAATAAGGCTCAGAAAGTGAAAGTGTTAGTCATTCAGTCCTGTCCAACTTTTGTGACCCCATGGACTGTAGCCCATCAGGCTCCTCTGTCCGTGGAATTCTACAGGCAAGAATACTGGAGTGGGTTGCCATTTCCTTCTCCAGCGGATATTCCTGACTTAGGGATTGAACCCAGGTCTCCCACATTGCAGGCGGTTCTTTACCGTCTGAGTCACCTGAAAAGCCCAAGTCTCAGAGGTGAACCAATTTTCCAAAAGCTGCAACAGCTGGTGAGTGTTACAGTGTACAAAACCGAATTCTTTTCACTCCACTGAGTTCTGTGCTCTTACAGATCACGGTCTATTTCAGCCAACAAATTGAAAATACGAGAAAACTGAAGACAGAGATGGGAAGACTTTAGGTCTAAATTCATACGGTAGATCAATAACAAAATTGAATTTAAAACAAGATACTTCCTTGTTTATGAATAATTCTGTAACAGATAACATCTTTGTAAAGGGGTTGGGATGCTATTCTCCGCCCCAAACTCCTTTTAGACTTTAGCTCAAGTCTTGATTCCTCTAAGATGCCTCTGTATTTATCAAAACGTTTGTCTTTTTTGGTTCCTCTCCATGAGGGAAAATGTACTAGCTGGATGTAAGCCGCCAAAACATTTTTTAAAACCCAGGCTGATTGGAGCCCCCAAAAATAAAGTCTGACACTGTTAAAAAAAAAAAAAAAAAAACCCAGGCTGAAACTTGTTTGTAATGCATTACATGTGAATGGTGTGAAAAGTTAGTGGGGGAAGGTTTGTGCGGCACAGTTAAGGAAAAGACAATTTAGAGGTCTTAATTCCTTTCCAAAAGAATAGTTTCTACATTCTAAAGTTATCTCTAACTTTCTCCAAGAACCCAGCATAGAACACCTCATTCTATTCATATGCATCATTACTTTCTCTTTGTTTATATTGATATTGTCACCCTCAAATAGGAGGTAATGGTAGAGAATTGTTTAAACACCTGGGCCTTGATGTGTGGCCATTCTTATGTAAAATACAGCATAGAGCCAATTTATGTTGTCAGTAATGTGTGTAGAGAGGTGAGACGGTCTTAACTTAAGCTTAAAGTACCTCCTTTCCCGGGGTTTAGACATATTTGAGCACGATTTGGAAACTGGTCGGTAGACACCAGAAATAAATTGCAAGAGGAACTGCTGAACTCTTGAGAAACAAGTCACTTTAAGAGAGGATGGAGTCAGGCAGGCAACCTAGGATAAATGGAAGATCAATTCTGGGTATTGCAGAGAATCTGTGGCTTTAATTAACTTTTTTCCATCAAGTGGCATATCTCTTGGTTGTACAACAAAATGTATTTATTTTAAGCTAGGTACACAACATCTCTCTACAGTGATTTAATTATAAGTAGAAAGGTAGTGAAGCCTATGACAGGTTTGCTCTGATACTCTCAGGATGTTTTCTGTCTGGAACAAATGACCATTTAGATTTTAAAGAAATACATATAAGTAATCAGCAGGACTCATTATAGAACAATAGGCTTGTGAAGCTGCTAATCAATTTTAGATGGGGAAAAGATCTCTGGATGCACTGGTTTTATTCAGTGGTGTTTCAAACTGAAAGGTGCTGGACCCAGAGATCTAGGGGCATAAAAACCCTATTAATTCCAAGGTGGAAGCCAAGGTGAAAGCTTCATACCCCTGTCCCCACCCACTCACATTATCCCTAGTTGGCCTGCCTTCATTCCAACAGGAGAAAAAAATGCCTCCAGAAAAACACAGAGACAGAGTTTGGTTTACTCTTCAAGGCTGATCCTCTTAGCTTTCTGGATTCTACTGGTCCAGTCAATACCTGTTCCATTCTCTATGAGAGTCCAGTTTTCCTCTTTCATAAATAATTGTTCCAAAAGTAATAAACTGTCTCCTGCAAAGATATAAAATTCAAGTAGGCAAACCATGTTTAGCTGGCACTTACTTGCAAAGAGCTCTCAGTTGGAGAATTTACGAAGAAAATTGCACAGACCTCTGAGACAATAGTTTCTGTTATCTTTGCATTCATAATCTAAGACAAATAAGTGAGTAATGGCTCTATAAGTGACAATCAAAATAATTGATGCATGCAAAGTTAGACTCTGCATTTGATTTGAATACATCCATTTTGAAACATGAATTTGATGTGGCAAATGGGAGAGCAGATATAAGTTTATTCATTCATTAATAAGAACTTACATGTACAGAATAGGGCTACACAAGAGGATAGGGAAGAGTATTAATAGTACAAATATAAATGCACCCAAGTATTGGTGCTCAAGGGGATTAGATTCAGGTTGGAGAGGGGAAAATAAGAGGAGTTGTAAGGAATTATAAGCAGTTATCATTGTATCAGGCATTGAACTAGATACAAGGTGGGAATGAAAGTGAAGCTTGGATATGTTAGCCACAAGGAATTTACAGGTTACTGGGGAAAAATAAAACCTGAAGTTTGGTAATATTTTTATTAGGGGACTCAAAGAGATGAAAAGTATTTAATACATACATCTCAACACATAAAATGATGTATAAAGTCATACATTTTGCAAGACCGAACTAAATGATGTAGTAAATGGAAAGAACAACAACAACAAAAATCTTTTGAATGTACTACAAACCAATGAGGGCAATATATTAGAAGGAAAATATATCATGTTTTTGTTCAGCTGCTCCGTCGTGTCTGACTCTTTGTGACCCAAAGGACTGCAGCACTCCAGACTTCCCTGTCCTTCACTATTTCCTGGAGCTTGCTTAAACTCATATCCATGGAGTCTATTGACCCAGTGCACCCCCTCCCCAACCATCTCATCCTCTGTTGCCCCCTTCTCCTCCTGCCCTCAATGTTTCCCAGCATCAGGGTCTTTCCCAGTGAACAGGCTCTATGCATCAGGTGGCCAAAATATTGGCACATCAGCTTCATCAGCAGTCCTTCCAATGAATATTCAGGGTTGATTTCCTTTAGAACTGACTGGTTTGATCTCCTTCTTGTCCAAAGGACTCTCAAGAGTCTTCTCTAACACCACAATTCAAAAGCATCAATTCTTTGGTGCTCAGCCATCTTTTTTTTTTTTTTTTTTTCATTTATTTTTATTAGTTGGAGGCTAATTACTTTACAATATTGTAGTGGATTTTGTCATACACTGACATGAATCAGTCATGGATTTACATGTATTCCCCATCCCGATCCCCCCTCCCACCTCCCTCTCCACCCGATTCCTCTGGGTCTTCCCAGTGCTCAGCCATCTTTGTGGTCCAACTCTTACATCCATACATGACTACTGGAAAAACCATAGATTTGATTAGATGGACTTTTGTCAGCAAAGTACTGTCTTTGCTTTTTAATATGCTAAGTTTGTCATATCTTTTCTTCCAAGGAGCAAGTGTCTTTTAATTTCATGGCTGCAGTCATCATCTGCAGTGATTTTGGAGCGGAAAAAAAATAAAGTCTCTCACTGTTTCCATTGTTTCCCCATCTATTTGCCATGAAGTGAGGGGACCAGATGCCATGATCTTAGTTTTCTGAATGTTGGGCTTTTTTTTTTTTTTCTATGTACAGTAGATAAAAGTTTTATTAGACTTGCAGAGTGTTGTTTCATGGAAATTAAGATAAACATGGTTCACACAAGACATTTTGCCATGAAGTGAAGTGAAGTAGCTCAGTCGTGTCCGAGTCTTTGAGATCCCATGGACTGTAGCCAACTAGGCTCCACAGTCCATGGGATTTTCCAGGCAAGTGTATTGGAGTGGGTTGCTATTTTCTTCTCCATGAATGTTGAGTTTTGAGCCAGCTTTTTCACTCTCCTCTTTCACTTTCATCAAGAGGCTCCTTAGTTCTTCTTTGTTTGCTGCCATAAGGGTGGTGTCATCAGCATATCTGAGGTTATTGATATTTCTCCCAGCAATCTTGATTCCAGCTTGAGCTTCATCCAGCCTGGCATTTCGCATGATATACTCTGCATATATGTTAAATAAGCAGGGTGACAACATACAGCCATGTGCATGCATGCTAAGTCACTTTAGTGGTGTCTGACTCTGTGCTACCCTATGGACTGCCAGACTTCTCTGTCCACAGGATTCTCCAGGCAAGAATACTAGAGTGGTTTGCCATACAGTCTTGAGACATCCAAAAATCCACTATTTACATTATGTGTAAAGTTAACTTATCCTAAAGTCCTTTTATAAGTTTTTTTTAAATTTTTTAAATTGAAATATAGATGACTTACAATATTATATTAGTTTCAGGTGTGCAGCAGAGTAATTCAATGTTTTTTATGGATTATAGTGCATATAAAGTTACTTTAAAATATTGGCTATATTCCATGTGCTATACATTGCATCCATAGAAGCAGAAGATATTAAGATGAGGTGGCAAGAATACACAGAAGACCTATACAAAATAGAACTTCATGACCCAGATAATCACAATGGTGTGATCACTCACCTAGATTCAGACATCCTGGAATGCAAGTCAAATGGGCCTTAGGAAGCATCACTACGAACAAAGCTAGCAGAGGTGATGGAATTTCAGCTGAGCTATTTCAAATCCTAAAAGCAGATGCTGTGAAAGTGCTGCACTCACTATGTCAGCAAATTTGCAAAACTCAGCAGGGCCACAGGACTGGAAAGGGTCAGTTTTCATTCCAATCCCAAAGAAAAGCAATGCCAGAAAATGCTCAAACTACCACACAATTGCACTCAAATCACATGCTAGCAAAGTAATGCTCAAAATTCTCCAACAAGGCTTCAACAGAATGTGAACCGTGAACTTCTAGATGTTCAAACTGGATTTAGAAAAGGTGGAGGAACCAAAGATCAAATTGCCAATATCCGTTGGATCATCGAAAAAACAGGAGAGTTCCAGAAAAACATCTACTACTGCTTTCTTGACTATGCCAAAGCTTTTGACAGTGTGGATCACAACAAACTGTGGAAAATTCTTCAAGAGATGGGAATACCAGACGACCTGACCTGCCTCCTGAGAAATCTGTATGCAGATCAAGAAGTAACAGTTAGAACTGGACATGGAACAACAGATTGGTTCCAAATCTGGAAAGGAGTACATCAAGGCTGTCTATTGTTACCCTGCTTGTTTAACTTAAATGCACAGTACGTGAGAAATGCTGGACTGGATGAAGCACAAGCTGGAATCAAGACTGCCAAAAGAAACATCAGTAACCTCAAATATGCAGATGACACCACCCTTATGGCAGAAAGCAAAGAACTAAAGAGCCTCTTGATGAAAGTGAAAGAGGAGAGTGGAAAAGTTGGCTTAAAACTCAACAGTCAAAAAACTAAGATCATGGCATCTGGTCCCATCATTTAATGGCAAATAGATGGGGGGACAGTGGAAATGGTGAGAGACTTTATTTTGGGGGGCTCCAAAATCACTGCAGATGGTGACTGCAGCCATGAAATAAAAGACGCTTGCTCATTGGAAGAAAAGTTCTGACCAACCTAGACAGCATATTAAAAAGCAGAGACATTACTTTGCCAACAAAGGTCCGTCTAGTCAAAGCTATGGATTTTCCAGTAGTCATGTATGGATGTGAGAGTTGGACTATAAAGAAAACTGAGTGCCGAAGAATTTATGCCTTTGAACTGTGGTGTTGGAGAAGACTCTTGAGAGTCCCTGGTCAGCAAGGAGATCCAACCAGTTCATCTTAAAGGAGATCAGTCTGAGTGTTCATTGGAAGGACTGATGCTGAAGCTGAAACTCCAATACGTTGGCCACCTGATATGAAGAACTGACTCATTGGAAAAGACCCTGATGCTGGGAAAGATTGAAGGCAGGAAGAGAAGGGGACAATAGAGGATGAGATGGTTGGATGGCATCACCGACTCAATGGACATGAGTTTGAGTAAACTCTTGGAGTTGGTGACAGACAGGGAGGCCTGGCATGCTGTAGTCCATGGGGTCGCAAAGAGTCGGACACAACTGAGTGACCGAACTGAGCTGAACTGAAATGTGAAGGCTTATTTCTGAACTCTTAATTCTATTGCATTAATGTATATGTCTAACTTTATGTCAGTATCATGAGTCTTAATTTCTGTAGCTTTGAAATAAATTTTAGAATCAAGAATAATGAGTGCTACATCTTTATTTCTTTTTCCTCAAATTCTTTTAGCTATTCTGATCTCTTGCAGTTCCTTTTGAATTTTAGGATTAGCTTGATAATTTTTGAAGTAATCAAGGTGGGGTTTTGATAGGGGTTGTGTTGGATATGTAGAAAATTGGGGGAAATAATGACATTAAGTCTTCCAACCCATGAACAGGAAATGAATGTTTTCTCATATACACAGGTTTGCTTAATTTTTTTCAGTGACATTTTGAACCTTTCTATGAAAAAGTTTTGTAATCTTTTGTTGAATTTATTCCTAAATTTTGTTATGCTATTTTAAATGGAATTTTCCTAATTAATTTTCAGATTTTTCATTGCAAGTGTATAAAGCTACAGCTGACTGTTATATATTGGTTTTGTATTGTACAACCTTGTTAAAATTGTTTCTTAGTTCTAGTTGTAGTAGTTTTGTATGGATTTTTTAGGGCTTTCTATATACGAGATTACATCATCTAAAAATAGATATAGTGAACTTCCATGGTGGGCCACTGGTTTAGACTCTGTGCTCCCAATGGAGAGGGCCCAGGTTTGATCCCTGGTCAGTGAACTAGATCCCACATACCTCAACCAAGAATTTGAATGCTGCAACTAAACATCCTGCATGCTGCAGCAAAGATTGAAGATCCCACATGCCACAACTAAGACCCAGCATAGCCAAATAAATAAATAAAATTATTTAAAATAAAAAATAGATATAGCTTTAATTTCTTTCTTAATTTGGATGCCTTTTATTTCTTTTTCTTGCTGAATTGTCCTGAACCTCTACTGCAAAGCTGAATAGAAGTGGTGAGAGCAAACATCCTTAGCTTGTTCCTGATCTATGGAAGAAAGGGATTTCATAGGTGCTATATTAACTTCTTATTGCCATTGTAACAAATTACTGCAGTTAGTGACTGAAAATAATACAAATTCATTCTCTTAACTCTTTTGGAGGCCAGAAATCTGAAATCAGTTTCACTTAGTTAAAATCAAGGTGCTAGCAGGCCCATGTTCCCTCTGGAGGCTGCAGGGGACAATTTGCTTCCTTGCATTTTCTTCCTTTAGAGACTGCATGCATCCCTTGGTTTACAGGCTCTTTTTCCATCTTCAAATCTAGCAGTGTAGCATCATCTCTAATCTTTCACCTCTGCTTCCTGTCTCTCATCTTTTCTCTTTGACTCTGATCCCTTGCCTCTGTTTTAGAAAGAACCTTGTAATTACACTGGGCACAACTGAATAATCCAGCATAATCGCCCCATCTCAAGATTTTAATCACATCTACAAAGTATCTTTTACCATATGAGATAACATGTTTATAGGTTCTGGGAACTAGGACAAGGACCATTATTCAGCCTGCCAAAGATACCCTTTGTGGGTAAGTTCCCTTCTATTCCTAGTTAGGTGTTTGTTTGCTTTTTTCATGAAAGAGTTTGAATTTCTTTAAAGGTTTTTCTACATTTATTGAGATGATCCTGTGGTTTTAGTGCTTTTTCTATCAGTAGGGTGATTGACTTTCCTGTGTTGAACCAACTTAGTATTCCTGCAATATATCCCACTTGGTTGTGACATATAATCCTTTTTATATTTCCAGGTCCAATTTGGTAGTATTTTGTTGAAGATTTTTGTGTCTATATTCTTAAGAGATATTGGTCTGTAGTTTCCATTTTACATGTTTTTATCTGGTTTTGGTATTAGGGTAATTCTGGTCTCAGAGAATCAGTTGAAAATTGTTTCTTCCTCTCCTGTTTTTCAGAAGAGTTTGTGAAGGACTGTTAATTCTTCAAACATTTAGTAGAATGACCAGTGAAGCCACCTGGGCCGGGGTTTATCTTTATAGGCTTTTCTTTGATTACTGTTTCTCTCTCTTCACTTTTGAAGGTCTATTCAGATTTTCTATTTCTTCTTAAATCAGTTGTTGATAACTTTTCTTTTTTCATGCTACCTATCTATTTCAGATGAAATTTCTACAGGACTTAAGTTATCAGAATGTTTATGAGCCAAGTCATTGGTTGCTTTTTTTTTTAAGTCAGAAGTATTCATAGAAGATAACTTTTCTCTGCTTAAAAATGAGGACTGGACTTCCCTCATGGCACTGGAGAAGGAAATGGCAACCCACTCCAGTATTCTTGCCTGGAGAATCCCATGGACAGAGGAGACTGGCAGGCTACAGTTCATGGGGTTGCACAGAGTCAGACACAACTGAAGTGACTTAGCAGATAGGAAGGCATGACACAGTGGACAGGAATCCACCTGCCAATGCAGGGGACACTGGTTCAATCCCTGGTCCAGGAATATTCCACATATTGAGGAGTGATTAAGCCCGTGTACCACAACTACTGAGCCCCACTCTAAATCCCATGAGCCCCAACTACTGAGCCTGTGTGTTGCAACTACTGAAGCCCACACATCTAGAGCCTGTGCTCTGCAAAAAAAGAAGCCAACACAATGAGAAGGCCATGCGCCACAACAAAGAGTAGTACTGCTCACTGCAACTAAAGAAAATCCATGAAAAACGATGAAGACCCACTGCAGCCAAAAAAAAGAAAAAAAAATTATGAGGATACTTTATTTTTTCATAGCTCCACTTCAAATGTGAAATTAGGGCATCTATAATTTCCTCAATTTCTATTTGATATGCATTTTCTCCAAAATAATTGATGCTCTCACCTGGCGATTTGAACATTTACAAATTATTTACTATTTTTCATTTATTGTTGATAAAGTTTTACATTTATAAAGCATACTTTCCAAGTTGTTTTTTTTATTAGCATTAAAAATATATAGAAAATGTATATGTGAACACGCATATTTTCTTTTGCTTCAGGCTCATATATGGCTCAGCACAGCACTGCCAGTTTCTGGCTTTACTTAAAATTTCAATATTTTGCTTACCATGGATCTATTGGGCTAATTTTATTTTTTTAATATTGCATTTGCAACTTCATGTCCACTAGGATGACTGTAATAAAAAAGACAAGCATTGGTAAGAATGTAGGAAAACTAGAACTCTGATATATTGTTGGTGGGAATGTATAAGGAAGGGTAGTTTGGCCCTTCCTCAAAAGGTAAACCAAGAGTTACCACATGACCCAACAGTTCTACTCTAAGTATATGCTCAAGACAAAATATGATATCTTTGGGCTTCCCTGGTGGCTCAGATGGTAAAGAATCTGCCTGCAATGTGGGGGACTCAGAAGGGAATGGCAGTCCACTCCAGTATTCTTGCCTGGAGAATTTCATGGACAGAGGAGGCTGGCAGGCTATGGTCCATAGGGTTGCAAAGAGTCGAAAGTATATGCCCAAGACAAAATATATGTCCACACAAAAATCTTGTTCATAACTGCATTATTCATAAGTCAAAAAAAATGTCCATCAACTCATGAATGGATAAACAGAATGCAGTATATCCATTGAATGGATGAACCTTGAAAACATTATAAAAAATTAAAGAAGCCAATCCCAAAAGTATAATTTAACTTACATAAGATGTCTAGAATAGGCAAATCCATAAAGGCAGAAAATACACTTGTGGTTGCCTAAAACTTAGAGGAGAGGAGTTGAGATTGAGGAGAGGGGGGACTGTCTCCTAATGGGTGCAAGTTTTCTTTTTGGAGTAATGAAAATGTTCTGAAAATATATTATGGTGATGGTTGTGCAACTCTATAAATATGCTAAAAAACTATTTTATTGTGCACTTTAAATTTAAAATAAAGCTGTAAAAATATATTATCATTTTACATATGATAAAAAAAGAAGTTAAGCTGAATGATAGTCAAGACTAGAATCCAGGTCTCATTGTGTTTTCACTGCATCCTGCAATTCCTGCACACAGATCCCTGTTTATTCTCATCAGGTCACATCCTCAAAATTTGCTCTCCTAGATATTCCCAAAGCCTCAGCCAACACTAGAAAAGGATAAGGGAGGCAAGAGTGAACACGTCTTTAGCCAAAGGATATATACATACTATACTGGATATACTAGGGTTCCCCATAATGAGCTCTGGGCCAGTTTCTTGCTTTTTGTCAAGTAAACTAATAAATGGCATTATTGATCATCTCTAAACAAAAACAGATAATCACGATGGTGTGATCACTCACCTAGAGCCAGACTTCCTGGAATGTGAAGTCACGTGGGCCTTAGAAATCATCACTACCAACAAAGCTAGTAGAGGTGATTTCCAGTAGAGCTATTTCAAATCCTGAAAGATGATGCTGTGAAAGTGCTCCACTCAATATGCCAGCAAATTTGGAATACTCAGCAGTGACCACAGGACTGGAAAAGGTCAGTTTTCATTCCAATCCCAAAGAAAGGCAATCCCAAACAATGCTCAAACTACCACACAATTGCACTCATCTCACACGCTAGTAAAGTAATGCTCAAAATTCTCCAAGCCAGGCTTCAGCAATACGTGAACCATGAACTTCCAGATGTTCAACCTGGTTTTAGGAAAGGCAGAGGAATCAGAGATCAAATTGCCAGCATCCGCTGGATCACCAAAAAAGCAAGAAAGTTCCAGAAAAACATCTATTTCTGCTTTATTGACTATGCCAAAGCCTTTGACTGTGTGGATCACAATAAACGGTGGAAAATTCTGGAAGAGATGGGTATATCAGACCACCTGACCTGCCTCTTGAGAAACCTATATGCAGGTCAGGAAGCAACAGTTAGAACTGGACATGGAACAACAGACTGGTTCCAAATAGGAAAAGGATTACATGAAGGCTGTATATTGTCACCCTGCTTATTTAACTTATATGCAGAGTACATCATGAGAAATGCTGGGCTGGATGAAGCACAAGCTGGAATCAAGATTGCCGGGAGAAATTTCAATAACCTCAGATATGCAGATGACACCATCCTTATGGCAGAAAGTGAAGAGGAACTAAAAAGCCTCTTGATGAAAGTGAAAGAGGAGAGTGAAAAAGTTGGCTTAAAGTTCAACATTCAGAAAACTAAGATCATGGCATCTGGTCCCATCACTTCATGGCAAATAGACAGGGAAACAGTGGAAACAGTGTCAGACTTTATTTTGGGGGGCTCCAAAATCACTGCAGATGGTGATTGCAG